>NC_143577.1:39633045-39933045 GCF_048544385.1 Mastigoproctus giganteus
GTAAGAAGGGCCAATGGAGGATCCATTTTGAATCCCTTAGAGCACCTGTGGGATGAGCTGGAACATCAGGTTAGGTCCAGATCAACACATTCCAAATCAGTAGGTCAACTGGCCACTTCTGCAGGAGGAAGGGAGGACTATACCTGCTGAAGTCTTCTCTTTTGGTTGTGGAAAGCATACCCGGGAGGGTGGAATGTCATACAACCAAAGCAAGACCAACGCACTTTTTAAGTGAGTGGCAGTGACGTCAAATTCAAATTATTATATTAGGGTCATCCGTAATCGCTTACATATACCCATACGTGTATTATGATTGTAAATTGCGTGTGTTCCCTGGTCGATTTGCCTGTTTTGCTGACAAAAAAAAAAAAAAAACATTTTCTGGGGAAAAAACCTTGCTGTATACGCCTAAGACCGACTAACACAGCCACGTAATGAAAAAAGCCCACTAAAGTTCCTTGTGTCATCGACGGGATTCGAACCTGGGCCTTTTCCACCCGGTGTGGGGAGGACGGTGATGCTACCGCGCAGACTGGAAGTGACGACAGTGTGAAATTGCGTTATTAGCATTAGCATTAGCATTAGAAGAGGCATACAATGCAAGAAAGCAAGCATTGTGCAGCACCAGCCAAAAGAAAAAAAAAAAAAAAAAAACGTCCTTTTCACCCTTCTATTCATTCCAAATGCCTTTACAGCTCAGCCTTAAATTTATTTAGGCTATCAACTTCCACAACAAAAGACGGAAATCTGTTCCACCAATCAACGACCCGCTAAGTAAAGGCAAACTTCGGCAACATCTATTATTATTATTGCTCTTATATTATTTTTCTCTGATTGGGGGTTCAACCTCGTGACGGGTGTTGCTACTAAGTACACAGATTGGTTGTTGTTATGTCTGGTGTAACTGTTGGTCGAGGAACTCTGACCATCCTTCGGGTGTTCAGGATTGCGACTTCCAGGAGTTCCTTGTAGGTGTTCGCTGGGAGACCTATTCCTGCTAGGCTGTCGTGTAGGGTCTTTGGCACCATACCTGTGGTTGACACGATGATGCGGATGGTCGCTGGAAGCAGTTTTATCTATGTGATCTTGATGAAGATCATTGTAGTGTCTCTCTTGGAAGTACCTTCTCTGCCATCTTTCTAACTTCGTTTGTACCTCCTACTTGGGGGGGGGGTCCTCGCTTAGGTTGAGAGGCTATACCGTTTGTCTATCTTCCTTATAGCCTGGTGGAGTGCTGCTGTGTGTTTCTGGAAGTAATTCTTCAGGTTAACTATCGCTCTCTTCTGTTGCTCAATGAGTTCTATCAGGCCCCTTCCTCCTACTTCGCGGGCAATTGTCAGTCTCTCCAAGGCAGATTTCGGGTGATGTTGGCGGCACTTGGTCATCATTGTCTCTGTCTTTCTCATGATATTCTCCAGCTCAGTGTTAGCCCAATCTCTGACCCTGAAGGAGTATGTTAGCACTGGGACTGCATAGGTGTTTATGGCTTTAACTGTGTTCCCTCCGTTCAGCTTTGGTTTTAGCAGGCTTTTGAGTCTCTGATGGTATTTTTCGGTCAGACAGACCTTAATTGCCTTGTGTTGTAACTGCTGAGCCTGTATCATCAAGTACTTGAGGGCTCCCCCTCTTCCGTGGCTTCGATTTCTTTACCACTCTGCAGCTGGTAATTTCGGTTAACTAATTTTCCCTAGTGCAATCCGTAGGTCTTGCATTTGTCTAGACCAAATTCCATCCTAATATCATTGCTGAATTCTTCGGTGATCTGGAGCAGTTGCTGTAGGTGCTTCTCGGTCCCCACGAAGAGCTTGATATCATCCATGTACATCAGGTAGATGAGGGTGTACAGGTTCTTCCTTCCTTCTTTGAAGTTATATCCGTACTTGCTACTGTTGAGCATGGTAGATAGCGGGTTAAGTGCTAGACAGAACCACAATGGGCTCAGGGCATCTCCCTGAAAGATTCCTCTACTGATGGAGATTGGCCTGGTTGTGATGTTTTCGACCTTAATGGTGGTACTCACTCCATTTCGCCATCGTTTCTCCTAGGAAGTTTGTTACTATCACATTGACATTGTACATCTTCAGCGCCTCTATTAACCAGCTATGAGGCACGGAGTCGAAAGCCTTGCAGTAATCGATGGAGGCTGTGTACATGTTGCGCCGCTACTTGTAGGCTTGCTCCATAACCGCGGCATCTATGGTTAATTGCTCCTTGAATCCTTTGCACAGCCGATTCCATACTTTTTCCTGTTGGCCATTATGTTCTGGCTCTCCAAGTGGTCTGATATCTTCCTGGTTATGCAGCTGGTCAGGATCTTGTACATTGTTTGGAGGCAGGTGATTGGCCTATATTTCACCGGTTTCTTTGTATTTTCGTCTTTAGGCTTCAGATATGTGATTCCTTGAATGAGAAACTTCACGATTGTCTCTGGGTGACTTATCATTCGGGTGAACTGCTCTGTCAGGTGCTTATGCGTGCAAGTGAGCTTCTTGTACCAGTATTTGTGGACGTTATCTATTCCTGGAGTTCTCCAGTTGTGAGAGTTCTTGATCGTCTGTTTTATTTCTTCTTCCCAAATCTCCCGGCCTCTCATTTCTGGGACATCCTTGATTTTCTTGCGTTGAAGTTCCCTCTAGGGCGCTCGCCTTTTATGTCTTACTTCCCTGCTCTATATGTTTCCCCAAAACTCCTCAATCGTCTTCTCGGGTCGGGTGATTCGTTCCCTTCATTCCCATCTTCTCCGAGCTTCCTGAATAAGCTTCTTTGGTCCTCTTCGAAGATTCGGTTGTTTACGTGTTCTCTGGGAGACCTATTGCTTCTAGGCTGCTATGTGGAGTCTTTAGAGTCTTTGGTACCATACCGGTAGTTGACACGATGATCGGGATGGTCGATACATCTTGCATATGCCATATCTCCTTGATCTCATGTCTCAGGTTCGTATACTTCCTAATTTTTTCCTCATCGGTTTTCTGGACATTGCTAGTGTTCAGCACCGCTATGTCAATCAGGTAGGTAGCCTTTGCCATCTTGTCCACAAGGGTTATGTCTGGTCTGTTGCTCGAGATGGTCTTATCCGTTATTATGGCACTGTCCCAGTACAGCTTGTGGGTTCGGTCTCTAGAACTGCCGGGGGTTCGTAATTGTAGTATGGTATACTTTCTTTGGTCATCTGGTATTTCCTCGCTAGCTTCTGATGTATTATCCTGGCTACCTGATCGTGTCTATGAGCGTACTCAGTCTGGGTGACCACCTTGCAGCTGCGGTGATGTGTTGGATCATTTCTGAGGCCAGGTGACATCGTCGACATGTGTCATCTGACATTCCGGGCTCCTTTGCGATGTATTTTCTATAGTTTCTGGTGTTGATTACCTGGTCTTGGATGGCCAACAAGAATCCTTCAGTCTCGTGGAAGAGCGTCCCGCTTGTGATCCATGCATTAGAAGCAATGTTATCGATGTGATCTTGATGCAGGTCATTGTAAGTGTCTTCCATGGAGTGTCTTCTTTGCCCATCTTTCTAACTTCGTTTCTTCTTCTTCTTCTTTTATTATTATTATTACAAATTATATTGTATTATATTGTATTATTATTACAAATTATATTGTATTATATTGTATTATTATACACCTCAATCAGATCACCTTGCAGGAGCCTACTCTCCAGGCGCTTCAATTTGCAGAACTTAAGCCTTTATTGGTAAGAGCTCTCCTTTGGTCCTCTCACCAATCTTGTTGCCGTTCTTTGTACTCATTCTAGCAACTCTACATCCTTCCTAAAATGAGGCCACTCCTTGCTGTTTTTCTTTGCATCCTTTGTCAAAGATTTCTCATATTCTGTCTTCGCTTGCCTAACCTCCTTTTAGACTTGATTACAGACTAGTTTATACCTGCGATAGGCTTCTGTATCGCCTGATACTTTATATGCATCCCATACATTCTTCTTCTCTGCCACTAGCGTCATTAATTCATCTGATATTCATTTAGGCCAAAACCTTGAAAAGTATTTCTTAGTGGGAATGAAAAGCCTAGTAGCCTCCAAAATTAAGTCGCTGAAGGCTTCCCATTTAGAATTCACTGTTGGTTACATCATCAGATGATTCCACTGTACAGAATTAAAAACTGTCTCAGAACTCTGTAGTCACCTTTACGAAAGCAAGAGCCCTTCCCTTTAGCCTTGATGGTGGTTACATCTTTAAATAATTCCCACATCAATACATTGTGATCACTGTCGCCCAGTGGTTCCTTTATCTACAGATTCTTAATGCTTGAAGAATCACCACTGATAATCAGATCAAGAGCATTACTCCCTCTGGTTGCCTCTCGAACATGTTGCTGTAGAAAACAGTCATCCAATAAATCCACAAAAGTATTAATAGTGTGCGAGTGACCAATCACAAGTTCTAGTCAATATCTGTAAAGTTAAAATCTTTTATTATAAGACATTCTGATATACTGGCCCGTTCTCTTTCTCTACACAATTGCTCATTATACTCATCAGATTCAATAGGCCTATAACACACACCTACTCTCATTTTTCCTTTCCCGGTGCTTATTTCGCACCAAACAAACTCAACACTGCATTGTCCACCAACATCAATTGGATGCACTTCCTTAGATTTTGTGTTTCTTAACTAACAGCATAACCCCTTCTCCCTTCCTGTCCTGTCCATCTTTTCTGTACACATTGTACTCCCCAAATTCCAATTCTGCACTGCTACGTCTATGTGATACCACGTCTCTGATTTCCCAACAATATCTGCATTTGATGTCTTCACTAGCCCTTCAAGCTCATCAAATTTACTAACTGTACTCCTAGTATTGGTGTACATGCACTTGTTGCTGCTCCTAGCCACCCTAACACAGCCCATCTATTTACTTGTTCCACTATGACTGCCAGCAGTCCTGGCAAGGTAATCTCCATTACCTTGCTTTCTAGTCTGCTGCCCATTCTAATAGAAGCAGTGGAATAATCACTTTTGTCTCTGCCTGCGGCCACTATTAACCTTTTAGTCTGTGTAACCCCCCCCACGCTAACAGTTTTCCGACCCACCTAACACTCCTCGATAGCATCAGCAAGTATTCTTACACCCTTTCTATTTAAGTGTGTCCCATCCCTGTAGAAGCAGTCTCTCCTGTCAACAAGCACAGATCAGGCTGAAAAAAATTCTACCCCTTGAGCCTTGCACAATCTCTCCAGGGCCGAATTAAGTGACAAGGCTCTCATCGTATCTTCCCTCCTATCGTGTGTGGGCAGAATTGCAGACACTTTCACATTCAACCGTAACTCGCGACTTTTTTTTCAACGTTGACCTGTACTTGCTGAGTAAATCTGCAGATCTCTTACTCTTAATGTCATTAGTTCCAACGTGTACAACAATATCACCTTTTGTTCCCTGAAAAGATGATATCTGCTCTACAATGTCATCAACTTTTGCTCCTGACTGACATACCAGGGTATGTCTGCCAGGAGCAAACAGTAGTGATTTCATAATTTCTCCGGAGTAAACCTGGTATGTCTGCCAGAAATTGAGCGCATTTCTTAAAAAATCGTTGCCAAAGGAAGCTTCTGAACTGGGAAGTCAATCTTTGTCCGTGGATAATATACTGCAAATCAGCGGACAGGGTTTTTTTTTTTCTCTCTGTCGTCTTTTTGGAACTGATATGTAAAGTGCCTTGGCTGCTAACGGATTTGACGATTGGCCCAATATTTATACAAGATTATCAGAGCAACGGATTTGACGATTGGCCCAATATTTATACAAGATTATCAGAGCACGAAAAATCAAAAAGGCTATTTCGGAGCTATGGTAAATTGTTGTGAACTACCGAAATGACTCTTTGCTGAAGAAACTATCGTTAAAATTGAATAGAAAGAGATAGATCAAGAAAAAAAGTGAGTTTTTAACGATTAGTCACTGTTATTCAATTTTTGTCAGCGCATAATTTGGCTTTTTATGGCTCTGTTGAATAAGTGGGAAATTCGAATAATGGAAACTTTCTTGGTATCATACAACTATTGGGAAAATTCGACCCCTTATTCAAGAGCATCTTTGACGAGTTTCTAATAAAGATATTCAGGACCATTACCTCAGAAAATGAATTCAAAGTGAGTTCCTCGTGGGAGATGCAATACAAAACAAAATTTTTAGGCAAATGAAATCGGCTAAGTATTTTGCTGTTATTCTTGATTGTATACGCGATATCATCCGCCAGAAACAATTGTACCTGAGAATTATATATGTCTCCGATGGAACATTGCCCAATACGCCAGTCTCTCTGGATAAACAGTTCATCAATTTATCAATGTAAATAGCAATACCGGAAAAAATTTCTGCAATGTGTTGAAAGAGGAACTCGAAATATTAGGATTATACATAACTAATATATGAGAGGAAATATTCAGGTGTTCAGGGACGACTTTTACAGGAAGTTCAAGATTGTTTTTTACACCATGTACTTGTCACAATTACAATCTAATTCTAGGGGATATAGTCAAAACCTCTACTGATGCACGGACCTCTTTTGGGACGCTTCAACGTCTGTGCATACTCTTTTCAGCATCAACGAAGAGGTGGTCAGTTTTCCATAAATATGTGAAGTGTCTTTCTACAAAGCCTCTCCGTGAAACAAAGTTTGAAGGCTTTAAGGTATCAAGTTTGTGGGTTGGTGGATTTCTATGTTGCCTTTTCGGAAACAGCAGAAACATCAGAAAATGTCCAAGCAGGAAGTGAAGCTGAATCACTACCTAACCAGATCAAGGAATACAAGTTACTTGTTTCATTAGCATTTTGAAAAACTTCTGTTGTTTCATTTAAGAAAATTATAGACGATTTAAGAAAACACGCTGCAGATTTAAAAATGGACTTTCAGATTCCAAAACCATCGGGAACAGAGGGCCAACGAATTGGTCAAATCTGTGAAGGTAGCAGATATTGATAGCTATATGCTAGTGAAGGAAATGAAAGCACTGAAACCAATTCTTGCAGAATCGTGCTTTGAAAATTCTTTGAATAGTTTAAAATTTCTCCCAATTAATGAAAGAGCCATTGGATTTCAAAATTTATTCATATCGTTAAGAATATTTTTAACGATTGCAGTGACTGTAGCGTCAGGGGAAAGAATCTTTTTCCGATTAAGGTTAATTAAAACATATCTTAAGTCGACTAAGCTTCAAGAGAAACTCGACAGCCTTTCAATTTTTCCACTGAAAGTGAAAAAGCAAGGAATTTAAATTTTGAGAAAGTCTTGAAAGATTTTGTCGATAAAATGGCAAGGAAATTAACCAGAAGTTTTGTTTATATTTTCAAAATTTCTGGTTAATAGTTAACAAATTGTAATAATATAAAAATCATAAAGAATTATTAATAGTTTTAGTTTTTAATTTTTTCATTATTTAAAAATACAGGCAACCCCCCTATAACACGGTTTCGCTCTAACACGATTAATAAATTGCGGCAATCCTCGCACAAATTGATGAATTTGAGGTATTGCTCAAAACATCAAAGGCAGATATTGTTGGGATATCAGAGACGTGGTGTCACACAGATAGAAGGAATGCAGAACTGGATTTTGGGGAGTACAATGTGTACAGACAAGATAGGAAGGAAGGAGGGGTTATGCTATTTGTTAAGAAACACATAAAATCGAGGGAAGTGAAGCCAGTCGACATTGCTAGACAATGCAGTGTCGAGTCAGTTTGGTGTGACATAAGCATTGGGAGATCAAAATTGAGAGTATATAGGCCTAATGACTCTGATGAGTATAATAAGAAACTGTACAGGGAAATAGAGTGGGCCAGTAAATCAGAGAGTCTTATAATGGGGGATTTTAATTTCCCAGATATTGACTGGAATTTGTGGGCTGATCACTCACACACTAGCAAGGCTTTTGTGGATTTATTGGATGGTTGTTTTCTACATCAGCATGTTCGGGAGGCAACTGGAGGGAGTAATACTCTTGATCTGATTATCAGTAATGATTCTTCATGCATTAAGAATCTTCAGATAAAGGAACCACTAGACTCCGATAGTCTGATACAGTATTTAAATTCTATACAGTGGGACAAACTGATCATGTTACCAACAGCAAATTCAAAATGAGAAGCATTCAAAGAATTTATCTTGGAAGTTACTAAGCTTTACATACCAACTAAGAAATTTTGTTCAAGGTTTAGGCCTAAATGGATGTCAGATGAACTAATGAGACATATGGCAGAGAAGAAAAATGCATGGGATACATATAAATTAATGGGTGACATGGAAGCCTATGATAGGTATAAGCTGGTCTGTAACCAAGTCACAAAAGAGATTAGGTAGGCAAAGGCAGATTATGAGAAATCCTTGGCAAAGGATACAAAGAAACACAGAAAAGAGTTCTTTACCTATGTAAGCTCTAGGAGGAAAGGGATGAATCAGATTGGTCCACTAAATATTAATGGTTCAACTGTTGATGATCCTGCTCAGGCTCTAACAAACTAAATGAGTATTTTGCATCTACATTCACACATGAGAAGTTATTCAGGAAGGTTTAATGCCAGAGGTGAAGTAAACTCTGGCAGTGAGCTCGATGATTTTTTAATAACTGAGAGGAAAGTGGAGGCGAATTTGTTGAGGATAAACATAAAAAAGGGACCTGGGGTAGATGGGATCTATCCAGTTTTATTAAAGGATGCAGCAAAGGAAGTAAGCAAACCCTTAGCCATAATTATGAGAGCTTCTTTGGACTCAGGGGAGTTACCCATAGACTGGAGATGTGCAAATGTGACCCCAATTCACAATGGGGGATCAAAGGCTGACACAAGTAATTATAGACCTGTTAGTTTAACTTCTGTTCCAGGTAAATTAATGGAGGCACTGGTTAAAGAAGCACTGCAGGTTCATCTAAACAAGATTTCAGTTATAGCTCGGACACAGCATGGTTTTCTTAAGGGAAAGTCTTGCCTGACCAATTTGATTGGATACCATGATGCAGTCACAAAAGAACTGGTTGCAGGGAATAATTTTGATATTATATATATTTGGATCTTAGAAAGGCTTTTGATACTGTTGCACATGGAATACTGTTGCACAAATTGGAGCAGTGTGGCATTAGAGGCAAATTTCTGCAATGGATAAAGGGATGGTTGAGGGGGAGAAAAGAGAGAGTGGTAATCAATGGACACTGCTCATCATGGACTAATGTTGTTAGTGGAGTCCCTCAGGGTTCAGTGTTAGGTCCATTATTGTTTTCTGTATTTATAAAAGATATTGATGATGGTATATCAAGCTTAATGTCCAAGTTTGGAGATAATACAAAGGTTGGCAGGGTTGTTAAGGACACTACTGACAGTATGCTGCTGCAAAAGGATCTAGAAAAGTTGATCAGATGGGCTGAGAGGTGGAAAATGAAGTTTAACATTGACACATGTAAAGTACTACATATGGGAAGCAGTAACCCCAGAGCAACGTATCAACTCTGTGGTACTACACTGACAGTGGTAGAAAATGGAAAAGACCTGGGGTAATTTTGCAGGCAGATGTGAAGTTTTCTGAGCAGTGCAGACGAGCTGCACGTGTAGCTCATGGTGTCTTGTCAATGATATACAGGAATTTTTCTAACAGGAAAAAGGAGGTGATTATCCCGTTGTATAACGCAATGGTCAGGCCACACCTTGAGTACTGTATACTGGTCTAGAGGCCTCATTTTAAGAAGTATGTAGAGCTGTTGGAACGAGTACATAGAAGGGCGACAAGATTAGTGAATGGAACGAAGGGTTGTTTTTACGAAGAAAGGGTTGTTTTTAGGAAGAAAGGATTAAATTTTGCAAATTACAGTGTCTGGAGGCTAGGCAGCGGCGAGGTGATCTGATAGAGCATGCTCAATGCTGATGGGATTCTTCCTCTTGCTCAGAATAATCAACTGAGAGAGCATAAATTCAAATCGAGGAAAGACAGATGTAGGATAGACGTGCGGAAATTTGCCTTTAGCCAGCGGGTAGTTGGTTGGTGGAACAGACTTCCATTCCTTGTTGTGGAAGTTGATAGCCTAAATAAATTTAAGGCTCAGCTGAACAGGTATTTCGAACGAACGGAGGGGTGAAATGGGAGTGGTGTTTTTTTTTTTTTTTTTTGGCTGATGCTGCATAAGCTTGCTTTCTTGCATCATATGCCCTTACTAATGCTAATGCTAATGCTAACAGGGTACTTATATAACACGGTTAGAGAATTTCGGGAAATCTCATATAACAGGGTATTTTTGCGCTTCTGTGCGGGGGCAACCCTGATATTATGTTTTCAACATTTCCACTCTTTTTGAATCCCCGCTGTTGATTCGCTAGTCAAAAAAAAATAAATAAATAAAAAAATATATATATACATATATATATATATTGAGAAATCGCTGTATTTTATTTTATTGGGAAATCCCCGTTTTATGTTCTATGCTATTGAACTTGTGCTTGTTGAACGTGTGGAAAAATCTAGATTTTTAAGATTTATTACTATTCAAAATTCAATATTACCCCTTCAAAAATCAAAAAAAGTTTGATGTATACAGGCTGATCCAAAAGTCAGTAAACAATTAAAGAATCGGTATTTCAGTGAATTTTTGACGTATGGTAACGAGATTTATTTATTTTATTTTATTAGCGCAGAAATGCATAGAATTACGTGGGGTTTTTTCCGAAAGAATGTCAAAATTGTTTCCAAATATGTCCAACGGGTGGCGCTTGATCTGTAACACCACAAAGCACCTCATAATAATAAATGTTCAATGTGGCGACCTTCGTTGTCGAGCACTGCATGAAGACGAGTAGCGATGTTATGGACAGCATGAAACAGCATTGATACCTGCCGTCGTATAGAGTCTTTTAGCATTGCCAATGACGTTGGATGATCTCTGTAAACCTGTGACCTAAGTCTTTAGTATACAATGAGTTAACAAAACATTCTTTATTGTGCTGAAAAACTAATAGCCAGTTAGTCACATCATCAAATTTTGCACTTGGTAAACATACTTGTTCTGTTTTTATTAGACTATATTTCTGTTTTGAATCCTGTAGTAAGGCTACTTTTTGCAAAACTACAGCATTATGCACTGAAATATCTAGTCTCAGGGCCATACTCAGGAGAGCATCACCCTGCACAGAATTAGACGGTTCCATGCTGTTAAACTCACATTTGTTTTTCTTAAGGGAATTAACTTGTGTTCTCAGGAACTGTCTCAATCTCGCCTAACAGTACACAAGTTTTAATTTAAAGTAACTGCACCCCCTTGCATTTCGCACATAAAAAGGAATTACCATCAGCTAAAGAAAGTTCTGACATGACAGAAATACCAGAAAAAAAGGCCATAACAAAAGACAAATAATCGATGACAATGTCCAAGTTAATAATCACTTCTGTGACATGTTATACGTACCTTTTGTAGTTGAAACCGTATTAATTAATTGATTAATATCAAGCTGTAACTTTTTAAGTACTTAGCTAAATACAAAAATAAGCTGACCTACATGATTAGGACTTTTGAATAGACTGGAACTCCATTTAGGACTATTGAAACTATTCATTTACTCCATTTATGACACTTGAGATTATTTATTTGCTGCAATATAGAAAACTGCAGTTGACTACCATGATTTACTACTTAAGAGTTACAAAATACCGATCTATAAATACAAGAAGAGAGAGCGAGAGAGAGAGAGATTATTTAAAACCTTTTTTTAAAATCCTCAACTTTTTGGTATTTTCCTGACTACTGTGTGACGCATAACAATCCTTGATAATCATAATGATCAACAAAGTAATTAAAGTGGTAATAAGAGTTTTTACAATAATCTGACATTCATTGTGGTTTGTGTATGATTACCTGTTTCCTGAGGGGAACATCCTTGACTGCTTCCCGTATTCTTTTCATAGTTTCTGTGTCCCCAAGTTGTAAAACTTCTGGAACGGACATTACTTCGCCATAACTATCATCATCATCATCATCTACACAGGGATGTGTTCCTCTGCGACTTTTTTCAGCATTACCAGTACGATCTGAAAAGGAGAGACTAATGGATAGAGGTTCATTGTCTTCGATTGTTGATCTTCGCACTTCTTTCTGCTGCCTTTCCATCATTTTCCTCTCTTTAGCCTTTTTCTTTTTCATTTTTTTCAGCCATTTTTCTGCCCTGTTTCTCCGAAGTTCTTTTCTTTTTTTTTCCTTTTCCATTTTTATTCTCTTTCTTTCTTCCTCTTCTTGAAGCTCTATTTCTTTTGGATCACGATCCTTGTTGCTGCATCATGTAAATTTGGAGTCATTACTTGTTTCAATATGTATATGAATATTATCTAGCCATCAATAATGAACAAATACAAATGCAATATAACTTCAATTTTATGGTTTAGAAAAGACTAAAAAAAAAAAAAAATTAAGAAATTTATAATATTGTTTCAATTATAATAACATCGCATTCAAATACAGCAAATAAACTTTACTTTCATTTCTGTACATAGCCAACTACTTAAGTACATAGTTATAAATCAGCATCATTAAGTATATCTCATATTGTGAATACCTTCACAACGAGTTGCCATAATATTGCACTACCTCGAATAAGTAACTCTTCACCATAGAAGAAGACTATTGTTACTTGAATTTACCTTGAATTTTTAACTAGCCATTATAGAGTACAGTATGCATGCACATCGAATGCTTACTATACAACTTAATATCAAAAAACATAACATTTTCTCCGATTTACTCAGGCTGTGGAGTGGGGGGGATGCCTTTGCTGGATCCGCCACTGTTTAATTTTTAGCTTAACAGTATGCCCTCTACAATTTATGTTATTAGAAGTAAAGACGTTGTGAAAATAACTATTAATTTACGATTATGAAAGAAGGTTATATTTAAACTCTCTGAAACTGCAGGTTGTTGTTAGGACTGCATTAAGAAAACACTGTTAAATGTATCATGGTCATCATTACCATAAATTGTGAGATGACCAGTTCTTTGGCCACTTTCAGATTATCAATCACTACTCTTGCAAACAGGCTATAGATGAAACATCTCTCTATCCAAGACTTCTTAACACGCCCTCGTGGGAAGTGGCGCTGCAATCCATTGTGCTGCTAGTAGGCGAAACAAAATTTACCGCCCTAAATGGTGAACATTAATAAACGTTAACCAATCAGAAAGTAATGTCAAATTTTGGCACCCTCCTGAACTGTCGCCCGTAGGCGACGCCTATCTGCCTACCCACTTGCGCCGGCCGGCCCTGCTCGTGGGTAGCAGAGTTGGTGTTATCACCATCCTCTACATACCGAATGGAAAAGACATGAGTTCAAGTCCCGTCGATAATGTAAGGAATTTTTATGTGCCTTTTTCACAACGTGGCTTAGTTAGTCGGGCCCAGGTGAGGACAGCATGGTCTTTTCTCCCGGAAACTTGGGTTTTTCGTCCATCAAACAGCAAAACACAGTCCAGCAGAACACACAAACACAATTTACAGATATATATATATATATATGTATCTGGTCGATTTGCTCACTTTGCTGGACGAAAAACTTTTTTTCCGAGGGTGGGAACCTTGCTATCTATGCCTAAGACCGACTAACTCAGCCACAGAGTGAAAAAAACCCATAACAGTTCTTCGTGTCATCAACGGGATTTGAATCCGGGCCTCTTCCACCCGGTGTGAGGAGGATGGTGACGATACCACTGTGCTATCGCCCAGTGCCTTGATGTGAACAGTTGAATTTCTAACAGTAAGCCACAAAACGCATTGCGCATTCTCTTCAATACTAGCGATTTTGTTTCTTAGTGTACTGCGGTGTCATCTTCAAACCAGTAATCTATGAAATGCATGGAAAACAAATTTCTTGAACTGTTCTTTCTAACAGTGAAAACTATATATTTTCGTATCAGATCAAAAGTTATGACTTTTCTAATAACAAAGGGGTTTTTTTTTTGGATGCCCTGTACATTACTGTAAACATAGTAGAATATGGCAATAGTTGTTGCCTTCAGCCCATCAAGACCATAGTTCCAGTTCGTTACCAGCACCAGTAAATTGGTAATATCACGTACATAGGTGTAAATAAACTGTAAATCCTAGCTGCAAAATAATACCCTAATCCTTCTCCTTTGGATCCAACTAAGGAGAGGGATCAGGAAATTCCAACTAGGAAAATAACGATTTTACCATTCCTATTCACAGATTTTGAAATATTACGTTGTTTCTATAAATCTCGACGAAAATTCCCCAAAAACATTAACTTTTCCGTCAATTATAGAATGTAATCTACGGTCAGTTTGCTTGTTTTAGATATGATAACTCAGATTTTAGAGAACTATACAATTGCTATTCGAAACTAATTGTTCTCTGTGGCAGATAAGTTGGCATGATACATTGCTGTCTGCCAGTCGTTTAAAAAGCATTGGCATTAGTATTAGCATTAGCAAAGGCACATGATGCAAGAAAGCAAGCTTATATAGCATCAGCCAAAAAAAAAAAAATCTTCTAATTTCACCCATCCACTCACTTCAAATGTTTGTCTAGTTCTGCCTTGAATTTATTTAAGCTATCAACTTCTACAACGACAGATGGAAGTCTGTTCCACCAAGCAACCACCCGCTGGCTAAAGGCAAACTTCCGCACATCTATCTTACATCTGTCTTTCCTCAATTTGAATTTATGCCCTCTCAGGCGATTATTCTGAGCAAGAGGAAGAATCCCATCAGCATTGAGCACGCTCAAACCATTCAAGGCTTTATACACCTCAATCAGATCACCTCGCAGGTGCCTAGTCTCCAGACACTGTAATTTGCAAAACTTAAGCCTTTCTTCGTAAGAGCAACCCTTTGTTCCATTCACTAATCTTGTTGCCCTTTTCTGTACTCGTTCCAGCATCTCTACATCCTTCTTGAAATGAGGCCTCCAGACCTGTATACAGTATTCAAGGTGTGGCCTGACCATTGCCTTATACAAGGGAATAATCACCTCCTTATCCCTGCTAGAAAAATTCCTGTATATCATTGACAAGACACCATGAGCTACTCTTGCAGACCGTCTGCACTGCTCAGAAAACTATATATCTGCCTGCACAATTACCCCCAGGTCCTTTTCATTCTCTACCGCTGTCAGTGTAGTACCACACAATTGATACGTTACTCTGGAGTTACTGCTTCTCAGATGCAGTACTTTACATTTGTCATGTTCTGGTCTGGGTTTGATTCCTGTCGAAGATAGGAGGACTTTTTAAAGTCTCCTTCAATTGTCAAAGCATATGAACAGACTTCTTCAATGGTTAAAACAAATGAACAGAACTTTTCAATCGATGCTCTTTTGACAATCTCAGGCGGAGCAAATAGGATATTCCCTTGAGTTTTTTAGCCAATAAAAAATACAAATTGGGCAGTGAACACGCAGTTCTATAGAAAAAATATAGGTATAATAGGAATACAGGCGACAGGCTCTTCTAGTCCCATTAACTTATTAATTTCAAAATTAATGTGAAATCAGTTGACTCAGTCATTTCATGTGAAATATATGTAATTCTTTTATCAAGGAAGAGGAAGGAGAAACAGGTGGGACACAAGGGACACAGGTAACACAAGTTACCTACTGACATAATATTTGGTACTAAGGCCTACAAGAGTATTTTAAATAAGTCCTGAAATTTTGAAAAGGATCAGACGCCATGAAAATTTAATGTCCATCCAACTTTTCCTTCAAAGGCAATTCCCGAAACATACTTTCATTTGTATATTTTTATTTTTATGGAGGGAAGACGGGATAGAAGCTACAGAATCGTAAATGATTTTTAAAGCTTACCAAGAACCAATAAAACATATACTCAGAACTTAGTGTCGATAGGACTTTTCCCTTCTCGAATAATGCCCGAAATTAATAGAAGCTTCTGGGTGGGGGAGCTTTCGAATCGAAACTGATCCTACCATCTTCCCAGGAACTACGGTCCTACTATGCAAGATGTGACCGAGCCCAACGATTTATGCATTTGCAAACATACCTTAAAAAAGAATATACATGTGTGTATGTGTGTGCGCGCGCGCACTAAAGAATATAAGAAAAATAATGTTGTTGACAATTATATACAGTATTATTATATGATGTATATTGACGTATTTCGTTAATAAAAAAAAAAAATGTTCTTGTTCACAACCACCGGGTCAGTGGAGTTTACAATAAATCATCAATACAAATGTCACGGGCTCGAACCCCGGTCTTCTCAAAGGGCGTGTGCTACAGTACTCATGCTCCTGACCTCGGCTATGTCAAGCAACCAAATAGTAAATGAAAGTTTTAATATGTTTACAATTTGAATTTGATTGAACGAAATTATTCTAAACAGTCTCTCGAAGACAAGTAGCAAATACTAACAGTCATTCGGAATTTAAAAAAAAAAAAAAAAAATTCAAATTATTATATTAGGGCCACCCATAATTTCTTACATATGCCTGTATATGTATTATGTCTGTAAATTGTGTGTTCTCTGGTCTATTTGCCTGTTTTGCTGGAAAAAAAAAATCTTGTTATCTACATCTGAGACAGACTAACTCAGCCTCGGAGTGAAAAAAGCCTATTAAGGTTCCTCGTGTCATCGACGGGATTCGAATCCGGGCCTTTACCACCCATTGTTGGGAGGATATAGTTACCATACCACTGTTCTACCGCGCAGACAGTCATTTGGAATATCCCGATTACTTTTTTCTTAAAGAAGAGGCTTTACAACTCTTTTTATTTTTAATTTAAATGATAAACTAGCACTATATAGCAAACAAACTGAATGAGTATTTTGCATCTACATTCACACATGAGGAGTTATTAAGGTTTAAAAATGGCAGAAGGTTATCAAATTGTAGCAGGGTGCTTAATGATTTTGTAATAACTGAGAGCAAAGTGGAGGAGAAATTGTTGAAGTTAAACATAAGAAAGGCACCCGGGGTGGATGGGATCTATCCAGTTATATTAAAGGAGGCGGCAAAGCAACTAAGCAAACCCTTAGCCATAATTATGAGAGCATCCTTGGACTCAGGGGAAGTCCCTACGGACTGGAGATGTGCAAATGTATCCCCAGTTCACAAAGGGGGATCGAAGGGTGACACGAGTAATTACAGACCAGTTAGTTTAACTTCTGTTCCGGGTAAAATAATGGAGTCGCTGGTTAAAGATGCATTGCAGGATCATCTAGACAAGACTGCAGCAATAATTCACACACAGCATGGGTTTGTTATGGGAAAGTCTTGTCTGACAAATTTGATAGGATATTATGATGTGGTTACAAAGGAACTGGATGCAAAAAATAATTTTGATATCATATATTTGGATTTCAGGAAAGCTTTTGACACTGTTGCACATGGAAGACTATTGTACAAATTGGGGTAGAATGGTGTTAAGGGTAAGTTGCTAGAGTGGATAAAAGGATGGTTGAGTGGGAGAAGACAGAGGGTGGTAATGAATGGGTGCTGCTCTTCGAGGACTAATGTTATTAGTGGAGTCCCACAGGGTTCGGTGCTGGGTCCTCTGTTGTTTTATATATTTATCAATGATATTGATGAAGGTATATCAGGCTTAGTGTCGAAGTTTGCAGATGATACAAAGGTTGGCATGGCTGTTAATGACAGTAATGGCAGTGTGCTACTGCAACAGGATCTAGATAATTTGGGCAGATGGACTAAGAAGTGGCAACTGAAGTTTAACCTTGACAAATGCAAGGTACTGCATATGGATAGAAGTAACCCCAGAGTAACGTACCAACTGTGTGGTACTACACTTTAGGTGGTAGAAAATGAAAAAGACCTGGGAGTAATTGTGCAGTCAGATATGAAGTTTTCTGAGCAATGCAGACAGGTTGTCAGGGCAGGTCATGGGGTTTTGTCAATGATATATAGGAATTTTGCTAGCAGGAAAAAGGAGGTGATTGTCCCTCTGTATAAGGCAATGGTCAGGCCACGCCTTGAGTACTGCGTACAGGTCTGGAGGCCTCATTTTTGGAAGGATGTAGATTTGCTTGTGCGTGTACAGAGAAGGGCAACAAGAATGGTGAAGGGAATGAAGGGCTCCTCTTACCAAGAGAGGCTTAAGTTCTGCAAATTGCAGTGGCTGGAGACTAGGCACCTGCGCGGTGATCTGAGTGAGGTGTATAAGGCCTTGAATGGGTTGAGCACGCTGAATTCTGATGCGATTCTTCCACTTGTTCAGATTACGAACCTAAGGGGACATAAATTCAAATTAAGAAAAGATAGATGTGCGGAAATTTGCCTTTAGCCAGCGGGTGGTTAATTGCTGGAACAAACTTCCATCTGTCGTCGTGGAAATTGATAGGTTAAATAAATTTAAGGAGGAACTGGACAGGCATTTGGAGGAAATGGTGTGATTTTTTTTTTTTTTTTTTTGGCTGATGCTGCTTAAGCTCATATATTTGCTTTCTTGCATCACATGCCGCTACTAATATTACTACTACTACCTAACAAATTCCGCTGCAGATTCGATAGCGATTGGTAATGAATAAATCAACAACAGTTTGAATTTGGAATATGGATTAAAAAAATTAAAACTTATTTGTAATATAATGTTAAACCAATATTTTAGCATTAAATCAGATCACACACCAACCATAAGAGTAAGTATTTACTGTAACTAAAATATTTACATATTAAAATAAAATAAAATAAATAAATATTTACAAAAACTGCTATTATATTAAATTAAATTATATACATATAAAACATTAAAACTGTAATAAAATTCTTGAGATAAAATACACTAAAATAAACCGGATTAAAAGCGATAAAAACGATAAAAATCTCTGGAGCTTTCGGAGGCATCCGCCTCCTTCTTCAGCAGTAACAAAACTTCCTGCAGCACGTCCATATATAACAGGCTCACGGTACCTATACACGTGGTGCAGTCGGCGCATGGTCTGAACTGGAAGCGGAAATAGCTCGGGAACGTGTTAAGCAAAACCGTTCATCCGTACTTAGGATGATAGTTTCAAACAGAGGATGCATACGCATACCTCTGTCCCTATTCATAATATTGTGGTCGGATGAACAGATTCGTAGGTTCTCGAGCCATTTACGGTTCCAGAACCCATGCGCTCGATCCACGATAACCGCATCCTGTGGGGAAATTTGATGCTGCTTCTCCCAAAAATGCTCGGCCACAGCAGACTTATTGTAATCAGCGGTTTTTATAGCATTTGCATGCTCCCCCAGACGATTCTTGAGCCGCATTTTCCGTTATTTTCCACATAACGGAAAATGCGGGTACCCCCAGAGGATCATAGACAGATTTAGTAAAGGAATAGAGTCTAACCGTCAGGAACCGTTTGTTCCTGTGGCTACCGCATACATTCCTTACTATCCGGGCGTTACTGAGCATCTCGCTAGAGTTTTGCGGGGTTATAAAACACGCTGTGTGCAGCTTCCAGGGCGGAGGTTGCACACAGTGTTGTCTCAGGTAAAAGACCCAATAGCAAAGGACCTGAGTAGTGGAGTAGTATACAGGATAAAATGCCCGGATTGTGGGGAATGTTATGTGGGCGAGACAAAACGACGGCTCAAGGATCGTCTGGGGGAGCATGCAAATGCTATAAAAACCGCTGATTACAATAAGTCTGCTGTGGCCGAGCATTTTTGGGAGAAGCAGCATCAAATTTCCCCACAGGATGCGGTTATCGTGGATCGAGCGCATGGGTTCTGGAACTGTAAATGGCTCGAGAACCTACGAATCTGTTCATCCGACCACAATATTATGAATAGGGACAGAGGTATGCGTATGCATCCTCTGTTTGAAACTATCATCCTAAGTACGGATGAACGGTTTTGCTTAACACGTTCCCGAGCTATTTCCGCTTCCAGTTCAGACCATGCGCCGACTGCACCACGTGTATAGGTACCGTGAGCCTGTTATATATGGACGTGCTGCAGGAAGTTTTGTTACTGCTGAAGAAGGAGGCGGATGCCTCCGAAAGCTCCAGAGATTTTTATCGTTTTTATCGCTTTTAATCCGGTTTATTTTAGTGTATTTTATCTCAAGAATTTTATTACAGTTTTAATGTTTTATATGTATATAATTTAATTTAATATAATAGCAGTTTTTGTAAATATTTATTTATTTTATTTTATTTTAATATGTAAATATTTTAGTTACAGTAAATACTTACTCTTATGGTTGGTGTGTGATCTGATTTAATGCTAAAATATGAATTTTCCCAACCTCAGAGGCCTTTTTCAGGATAATGTTAAACCTTCAATTTTTGATATGCTGAAGAGCTGAAAATGATACTTCATAAAAAGTTATATTACACAAGTTGACCTGACGATATGCTAATTCGTGAGTGTGCTCATATACAAACATAGCGTCATGGATATATTTACCTTATAAACAGAAATCGAAAGCATGTTACGAAATCACTCCATACAGGTGGTGTCAGCCCTCCCATTTCCATTAAAGCTTCAGCAGCATTTATTCTGTTCCCCCAGAAGACTTTCTGTCTACGTATTTTTATCGAACTGGATCTTGAACTGCTGTCGAAATCTTTTCTTTAATGGGAAAGAAAATCTAAGTGTTGGATATATAAGAGTGACTTCACTTAGTAATACTTAGTGTAACAATGAACTACCCATAACTTGACAATAAAATATAGCACAAGAATGAATATACACATCATAATGAAGATGTCATTAATCACAACAATGATATTTCTTTTGAATAACAATGCTTATAATTTTCGAAAAGTACACACTAGTCGTCATGGAAATTGTTCATAAATTAAAAAAGTAAATAATTAATAAATTTCCTTTTTTATTACACTAATGGCGTTTTTGTTAATGACATACAGGAATTTTGTCGACAGAGGTGATTATCCCATTGCATAAGATTGTCAGAACTGGAGAGATTGTGCAAGCCTCATAGGGTAGAATTTTTCACAGATTGGTCTGTGCTTCATAACTGCTTCTCTCAGCTCTCAGCCGACCGGGCTAGCCAGGTGGGTAAAGTGCCAGCCTGGCAACCCAAAGGTCGCCGGTTCGAATCCCGCCTAGAGCGTGGATCAGAGTAAAATGCAAAAACAAAAAGCTTTGGGAGGTGCATTATGCCACAGAAGCCGATGCGCCAACAACTAACAAATATATATATATATATTTGTTAATTATTAGCATAATTAATTTCAAAAATTTGTTTTCTGAACCTATCGTTTCAATATTTTTCAATAAAATCGTTATATTTAGTGCCATGTATATATGTAAATAGGATACACTTTGCATTCTTGGTGTCTTACGGCGTAGAAAACTTGTACCCACCGGCTTGCAAATTACAGCGTATCATTTTTTTTTTTTTTTTTTTTTAATTCATATAGTTAATTTCATTTAAATTTACTTAAATTCACGCTGAGATAACATGCAAATTCAGCTCAGGGTCCTACTATAGGAACGGGTTTGCGATCCCGGGCATACCCGAGCCACAACTTATATCTTGTAATGCCTTTAAGCTGTCCTACACTCTTTATTTTTATTTCTCCGAAATTATTAGGGCAATCCGAGGACGTAGGAGAAACTATTTCTTATCTATACCACTATTTTTCGCCTTTGTGGAGTTCAGGTTCTATTTTTCCTACTCCTTTAGTTTTTCTTCTTACTATCTGCATGTTTCTCTTTGCGTTAATTTAATTTAATTATTTATTTTTACCGTATCCATCACATAGGGGGCACCACATATTATTTTGACGACTATTACATTATGTCCTAGATACGGTCAAATGTAGTATGTATTATATATTTAATCTTGTTTTAATCCTTAAATTACGTTCTCTGTCGGGTCAACGATGATTAATATATGCTTACATTTATATTTTACTTATATTTCTTACCTTTGATTCTAATATTTCAAAATTTTTCTTAATTAATTATCTTCATTCGATTTATTTATATTCGATTTATGTTCGGCCTATACTGGTTTATATTTGGTTTAGATTTAAATTACTTAGCATATATTGATCATCACAGAAACAGAGAACTTCTTGTCGTTTTTTGCCTTCATTCTGGGTGGTTGGCCCCAGTTGAAGTCATCTAGATTGTCGGTAAAAAGCGATAATAATTTTTTTTTTTTTTTTTTTGCGTTTTCTTAAGTCCTTGATGGTATTCTTATTATTGGATTGATTTACTTTTTCTAATGATATTCTATATATATATATATATATATATATATATATATATATAATAAATAAATAATAACTGCTTCTACAGGGATGGGGTACACTTAAATAGAACTGATCCAAGATTACTTGCTGTTGCTATCGAGGCAGTGTTATGTGGGTCGGAAAAATGCTAACTTGGGTGATTCACAGACTAAAAGATTAACAGTAGCCGCAGGCAGAGGTGAAAGTGATTGTGGCACTGCTTCTATTAAAATGAAAGGCGGGGGTACCGGGGTTTTCAGGGACTGCGGAGAGTCATTGCTGAAAAAGTAAATACATAGGCTGTGTTAGAGCAACTAAGATTAAGAACAAGTGCATGTATACCAATGCTAAAGGTATAGTAATAAAGTTGATGAAATTGAAGTGCTGGTCAGGACATCAAAGGCGGATATTGTTGTGATATCAGAGACGTCGTGACCCAGATATAAGAAGTGCAGAATTAGAATTTGGAGAGTACAATGTGTACAGGAAGGATAATACCGTTAGTTAAGAAACACATAAAATCTAAGAAAGTGGATCCAGACATAGATGGTCTGTGCAACGTTGAGTCAGTTTGGTGTGATGTAAGCACTAGGAAAGCAAAAATGAGAGTAGGACTGTATTATAGGCCTAATAACTCTGATTAGTTTAACGAGTTTAACGAACAACTGTAGAGAGCAATAGAGTGGGTCAGTAAATCAGATTGTCTTCTAATGGGGAATTTTAAATTCCCAGATATTGACTGGAACTTGTGAATTCCTCACTCGCACACCAGAAAGACTTTTGTGGATTTACTGGATGATTGTTTTCTACAGCATCACGCTAGAGAGGCAACCAGAGAGCCTAATACTGAACTCTTGATCTGGTTATAAGTAGTAATTATTCGGGCATTAAAAACTTGCAGATAAAGGAACCGCTAGGTAGTAGTGATCACAGTATATTGATGTGGGATTTACTTAAAGACATAACTACCATCAGGGGTAAAGGGAACGGTTTTTGCTTTCGTAGAGGTAACTACAGTGGTCTCAATCAGTTTTTAAATTTCTGTATAGTGGGCCAACTGATGATGTTTCCAACAGCAAATTCTAAATGGGAAGCATTCAAGGAAGTAATTGTGAAAGCTACTAAGCTTTTCATACCGATTAAGAAATATTGTTCAAGGTTTAGGCCTAAATGGATTTTAGATGAACTAATGAGACTAGTGGCAGAGAATAAAAATGCATGGGATGCATGTAAATTATCAGGCGACACAGAAGCGTATGGTAGATATAAGCTAGTCTGTAATCAAGTCATGAAGGAGGTCAGGCAAGCGAAGACAGATTACGAGAACTCTTTGGCAAAGGATGCTAAGAGAAAGAACAAGAACTTCTTTAGTTATATAAATTCTAGAAGAAAGGGGTTGAATCAGATTTGTCGACTTGATATCGAGGGTTCGACTGTTTTAGCTGTATTGTGTAAGGAAGCCTGAGGCTTATACTGCACCAGCAAAAAAAAAAAAAAATTCTTAATTACCCAAGAGAGAGAGAGAGAGAGAGAGAGAGAGTGTCAGAAGTAGAAAGGAATCGCCAAGAAAGAGAAGAATGATGATATCCAGGTCAGGACCCTGGGTGTGCCAAGCCCATACTCATCATATGTGAGACCCTGGGGTTGTTGATGATGCTGTCAGATAGCTGACAATCTGAATGAGTATTTTGCATCTAAATTCATACATGAGTAGTTATTAAAGGAGGAAAATGCCAGACATTTATCAAACTGCAACAGGATGCTAAATGATTTTGTAATAACTGAGAGCAAAGTGGAGGAGAAATTGTACAAGTTAAACATAAGAAATGTACCGGGGGTGAATGGGATCTATCCAGTTGTATTAAAGGAGGCTGCAAAGGAGGTAAGCAAACCCATAACCATAATAATGAAATTATCCTTGAACTCAGGGGAAGTCCCCACGGACTGGAGGTGTGCAAATGTATTGCCAATTCACCAAAACGGAATCTAAGGGTGAGACGAGCAATTACAGACCAGTTAGTTTAACTTTTGTTCCGGGAAAAATAATGGACCGCTGGTTAAAGATGCATTGCAGGATCATCTAGACAATGCAGCAGTAATAATTCAGACAGAGCATACGTTTGTTAAGGGAAAGTCTTTTGTGTGACAAATTTCATTGGATACTATGATGTGGTTACAAAGGAACTGGATGCAAAAAATAATTTTGATATCATATACTTGGATTTCAGGAAAGCTTTTGACACTGTTAGCGCAAGGAAGACTACGGTACAAATTGGAGCAGGATGGTGTTAAGGGCAAGTTTCTACAATGGATAAAGATGTGGTCGAGCAGGAGAAGACAGAGAGTAGTAATCAATGGACGCCGCTCTTCGTGGACTACTGTCATTAGTGGAGTCTCCCAATGTTCGATGTTGGGCCCACTGTTGTTCTATATATTTATCAATATACAGAACGACAGTGAAACATACCAACTGTGTGGTATTACACTTAGGGTGGTATAAAATTTAATAGACCTCGGAGTAATTGTGCAGTCAGATATTAAAATTTCAGAGCGTGCAGCCAGGCTGCCAAGGTAGGTCATAGGGTTTTTATCAATGACATAGAGGTATTTTGCTAGTAAGGAAAAGGGGGTGATTATCTCTTTGTATAAGGCAATGGTCACGCCAGCCTTGAGTACTGCGTACAGGTCTGGAGGCCTAATTTCAGGAAGAATGTAGAATTGCTTGAAGGAGTACAGAAAAGTGCAACTAGATTGGTAAGGGAAACGAATGGGTGGTTTACCAAGAAAGGCTGAAGTTCTGAAAATTGCAGCATCTGGAGACTGGAGACTAGACACCTGTGAGGTGATATGATTGAAGTGTATGAGGCCTTGAATGGGTTGAGCAGGCTCAATTCTGATTCTTCCTCTTGCTCAGATTACGAACCTGATGGGACAAATTCAAATTGAGGAAAGACGGTTATAGAATAGATATGCGGAAATTTCCCGTTAGCCAGCGGGTAGTTGCTTGCTGAAACAAACTCTCATCTGTTGTTGTGGAAGTTGATAGCTTAAATAAATTCAAGGAGAAACTGAACAAAAGTTTAGAGGAAATGAATGTATGGAAGGGTTTTTTTTTTTTTTTTTTTGCGGATGATGCTGCATAAGCTTGCTTTCTCTCATCACATGCCATTACTACTACTATGCTGCTAACTCTTGCACTACAATGCTGACAGCACTTTCGCCACTGGCGCTAGGAACTTTATGAATGACGGATATTGATAAACCCTATTATCTCTTAAATATTAACCGCAAATTTAGCGCTTATGATTTTGATCTCTTTCCCGAAATGAAAGATTATTAACGTCGAAACCTGAATCTTTTGCGTTTAGGAATACGTTTGAAGTATTCGAAGTATGAATTCGAAGTATTCGAAGTTTGAAGTATTTGAAGTATTGCGTTTAAAGATTATTGATGTCTAAACACCTTTGCTGGCACTTTCTACATTTCGGACGGTAGTAAAATCAATTGTCACGGTTTTGCGACGCGGAAATGACGTCATTTTCGTTTCATTACAAATAAAAATGGAGTCAGGTGAGGAGTCGCGCCAAGGATCATGGGAGATGATATTGGATGTGCTCAGAGCTGGCATAAACCAGCTGGTTTCGGAAAAACGTTTATGATTCGGGGCATACCCCTTAGGTGGCTTTGGGCTAACCATTGCAAATCGTGGCAGAAACCAAAAGGTTTCTGCCACGATTTGCAATGGTTAGCCCAAATGGTTAGCCTAAATTTTGCAAGATATCCATCTGCCAAAATGGATATCTTGCAAAATTTAAAATAAAGTAAAGCAAATTTTAAAATTGCTTTTGTACCCTGTACGCACGAAAGATGTTTTTCATGTAAACATCTTTGACGACACCTACTGAATTTCGAACTGCTAGAATCGAAATTATGAGCGATGCAATTCATGCTAACGCCCGCTGCTTACTCTACCGAATCAACGTTTGGAAGAGATTAGGCCAATAGCCTAATTATCCATTTGATTGTAGATTTTTGTTGAATATTATGATTGCAACAATACAAATATTTGTTTTGTTACAATCATACTATCATGTTGGACCATGTTAGTCTGTCATGCTTTGTCACAAATCACACATGCAGCGCTAACGAGATCTGCAAGAAACGACAGTATCCACGCATAATATGCTATCGAAACTATGACTTGGCTCAGGATCTCAACAAGTACAAGCGCGAGATGGTAACGCTCCACATTCCATTTCGCAATGAGGAAACAAAGATACTGTCAGAGATGAAATATATCAAGGTCTACGATGGCAATAAAGAGCTCATACTAGATCGTAAATTGTATGAATCGGACTTGAACATTCGCAAAACGATTGAAATATGTAAGACGATGTGTCAAGACAACGACGACGGTGACCCTGACAAAGCATGAGGTAATAACCTGCATAGCCTTGTAACGCGACTGCGAGAAGAAGATCCCTTTCGAAAATTTTACAGTCATCCAAACAGTGAGATGAATGAGGATCTAAAACTAGTCACGCTTAACCGATTCAGACCATTTGCAAAGAAGCTCGAAAACTTATGACCAACGAGGACTTCTGCAACTTTAATGAGAATGGCCAATGACAAGCAAAATATTTTACTCATACATCTAATATGCAGTCTGTTATCTCCCAGTCGTGAACCAATTCAAATATTCTTGATCGGGCCAGCTGGTTGTGGAAAAACTTTTATGATTAGGCTCTTGATGGAAATAAACAACCGCTTCAGTAATACAGACGGGTACAGTAACGTTTACATTACATGCACTTTCAACTGGTAAGGCTGAAGCGCTTGTAATATAATGATTTTGGATGTGATCAGAGTTAGTTTATGCCAGCTCTGAGCACAGCCACGATCACTGCCCTCAAAATATCTATTTCTCTGGTTACCAAAAGGTTTCTGCCACAGGTGGCAGTGATGAGCCCAAAGCCACTTAAGTGGTATGCCGCGAATCATAAACGTTTTCCCGCAACCAGCTGGTTTATACCAGCTCCAAGTACATCCAAGATCACCTCCCATGGTCCATTGCGCGATCTCCTCTTCCGACTCCGTTCTTTTTGCCTTTCGCAATGTGCTATCCGCTGGTCGTACCATTTTATTTTATTTATTTTTTATTTAAAATTTTACTTTAATTTAAAATTTGCAAGGTATCCATTTCTTGGGTTACCAAAAGGTTTTTGCCACGGGTGACAATGGTTAGCCCAAAGCCACCTAAGTGGCATTCCCCTAATCATAAACGTTTTTCCACCACCAGTTGGTTTATGCCAGCTCTGAGGACATCTCAGATCACTTCCCATGATTCTTTGCGCGATTTCCTCTTCCGACTCCGCTCTTTTTGCCTTTCCCACGATGCTTTGCGCTGGTCGAACCATATTACTTTTTCTTTTTTTTTTTTTAATTTTGCTTTAGTTTAAAAGTTTTACTTTACTTTAATTTTGCAAGATATCCATTTCTCTGGTTACTAAAAGGTTTCTGCCACGGGTGGCAATGGTCAGCCCAAAGCCACCTAAGTGTATTCTCCTAATCATAAACGTTTTTCCGCCAGCAGTTGGTTTATGCCAGCTCTGAGCACATCCAATATCACCTCCCATGATCCTTTGCGTGATCTTCTCTCCTGATTCCATTTTTCCTTGTTATGAAACGGAAATGCCATCAAATTATGCCATTTTCGCGTCGCAATATCGTGACAATTGAGTTTGCTACCGCGCGAAATTTAGTAGATGCCTCCAAAGCTGTTTACACCTCAAAAAATAAATAACATGGTTCGGCCAACGGAAAGCATCGAGGGACAGCTATAAAGAACGGAGTCGCGAGAGGAGTTGGCAAAAAGGATTATGGGAGGTGATCTTGGGTGTGCTCAGAGCTTGCATAAACCAGCTGGTTGCGGAAAAACGTTTATGATTAGGGGAAAACTACTTAGGTCGCTTTGGGCTAACCATTGCCCCCCCCCCCATGGCAGAAACCTTTTGGTAAACAGAAAAATCGATATCTTGAAGGCAGTGATCTTGGATGTGCTCAGAGCTGGTTTATGCCAGCTCTGAGCACATCCAAGATCATTACATTACAAGCGCTTTAGCCTTACCAGTTGAAGCGCATGTAATGTATGAGTTACAGTACCTGTCTGTATTTCTGAAGAGGTTGTATTTTTCCATTAAGAGGTGAATCATAAACGTTTTTCCGCAACCAGCTGGGCCCGTCAAGAATATTTGAATCGGTTCGCGATTGGGAGATAACAAACTGCAAATTAGATGTATGAGTAGAATATGGGTGCAAATTAGACGTATGAGTAGAATATTGGTATATCTCGTCTTAAATGCACTGCGTGGTTAGCTGGGCCACTGCGCTGCGTCGCCGTTTTGTCAAGAGACGAGACCCAAGACGCTCACCACGGGGTTGGACCACACATGAATGGCCAATGTATCACCCTGGCTGACTGGGCGACCACTGTTGAGCCAGTCACGGTTGACTAGTGACACCACAGAACGGCAGAACTTGACTAATTTGGCTGGTTGCCCCAATAATAAGCCAACTCATTCTTCCTTGTAGACACTCAAAATTGATGGCCATGTGTGAGAACTAGAATCTTATAACAACCTTTTTTACGGACTTTAAACCTTCACCAGGTCACAGACCAGTCCCTTCCTACATAAAGAGGTGTTGCTAATTCATTCTGTGTACATACATACATATATTTTTACACACATGCACACATACTGTATATTTTCCACACATACACATAGTTACCTTTTATAGCCCAAAAATTTGGACATGTTCTTCGTAAGATGAAAATTGTTCATAATTGTCGGAGTTATGTTTTTGAAGTTCTCAAAAACGCAAACTTTCGAGATTACTAGTTTCTTATAGTAAACGTTCTCCCATACTGAGTCATTGACTGTTTACATAGAAACCTATTTACAGCATAGTGCTGAACAAGTAGCCACGAAACTACAATACTGTTAGGTGGGCCATCGCCGGGAATCTGAAGGCCCGACTCTGGTTTCGCATGACTGTTAAAGATCACAAGGGGCTATTCTGCGATCTGGAGGGAGGATCCAGAATTTATAGGTTCGCCTATGAAGGAGTGGGTCAGTTACGTAATCAAAGCGTCCCATGCACATATACTATACAACGTCAATAAGAGCGATGTCACGTTCTTGCCCATGCTTGTTAGTTTTAGTTTAGTGGTCTACATAAGGGACTGCTTTATAATCATTATTTTTAAAAATAGTTTTCTGGCTCTCGTGGAGAACATAGTTGGTAGGATCGCCGTCCTTTCCCCACCAGATATAAAATACCTGAGTTCGAATCCCATTGATGACAGGAGAAATTTTTATGGGTATTTTTCACAACGTGGCTGAGTTAGTCAGTCTCAGGCAGTGGTGTATTCGGGCCGGAACGACGTTCCACATTTTTTTTCTAAATATCATAATAGAAAATCCTTAAATTTATACGCGTAATATTACGAAACAACAGCATAATCAAAGGGAAGGGAGAAATATCTGTTTTATTACCCATTACTACTAAAAATATATATTAATAGCAATCTTTAAAATTAATAGATTTCTTTAAAAACAAAAATATAAATCTCGCAATGAAACTTGAACGTTTCTTACTAAAGTACAAAGTGTTAGATGCGTGCGAACGCTGCATTTTGATTCTCCATGAGCTGACCGCTAGAACTGATTGTTCTATGAACCGTGAATCTGGTCTGATTCAGTTATTGTACAGTTTATGTGGCGTTATCATATAGTCCTGTGGAGAACGAGGGTTCCGGTACTATTTTTTTTTTTTTGCGACGAGCGTTCCGGTATTATTTTTTTTAAACAATACACCTCTGGTGTATTGTTTAAAAAACTATACTACCATCAGGCGAGGGTAGTATAGTTTCTTCTCCCAGAAACTCGGTCTTTTCGACGAGCAATTCTAGTTCGCCGATTCCTAGAACCCAACAACAATCAACGAATAATTTTCTGTACGGCTTCATGAGTGAACTTTTAAAAGAAAGAGCAGAAAGCAAGCAGATATTTCTTAATGTAGATTTTGATATAACATGCCACTACTCAAGATGCGCTTATACGGCGAATATACAGGCGAATATTATGATAAATTTAGTTGAATTTGTGAAAAAATAAAAAAAAATGAAGTCAGTTCATGAAAAGAATGTATTGGTGTTCTTTATGCAGGATGTGATACAGTTTAAGTATACCCAACGAACCAATCAACCTCAGGGGCTCACATCTAGTGAGTATGGGCTTGGCACACCCAAGGTCCTGAGCTGGATATCATCATTCTTCTTTTTCTTGATGATTCCTTTCTACTTGTGATTCTCTCTCTCTCTCTCTCTCTCTCTCTCACTCGGGCGCATTGTAGCCTTAGTTGCTAATGCTCCAAAAAATCCAAACAAACAAATTCTCTTTCTCTCAGGGTAACTCGGGAATTTTTTTTGGCTGGTGCCTAAGGCTTCCTTGCACCATATGGCTAATAATAATAATAATAATAATAATAATAATAATAATAATAATAATAAGGTTATATCCATACTTGCTGCCGTTGAGCATGGTGGATAGCATCATGCTCAACGGCAGCAAGTATGGATATAACCTCAAAGAAGGAAGAAAGAACCTGTACACCCTCACTCATCTGATGTACATGGATGACATCAAGCTCTACGCGGCAACCGAGAAGCAACTCCAGCAACTACTCCGGATCACCGAAGAATTCAGCAAGGACATCAGGATGGAATTTTGTCTAGACAAATGCAAGACCCGCACACTGCACCATGGAAAATTAGTTGGCCGAAACTACCAGCTGCTGACTGGTAAAGAGATCGAAGCTATGACAGAAGGAGAGACCTACAAATACCTACGAATGATCAGGCTGAGCAGTTAGAGCACAAGGAAATCAAAAAGTGCCTGACCGAAAAATATCATCATTGACTCAGAAGCTTGCTGAAAGCAAAATTGAACGGAGGGAACACAGTTAAAGCCATAAACACCTATGCAGTTCCAGTATTAACATACACATTCGGGGTCACAGATTGGACTAACACTGATCTTGGTCATCATTGTCCTTGTCTTTCATGCGACAGGCAAGGACAATGATGACCAAGAGTCGCCAACACCACCCGAAGTCAGCAGTGGAGAGAATAACAGTACCTCGGAAAGAGGGAGGAAGGGGCCTGATAGACCTGATAGACCAAGAGAAAGCAGCAATAGTTAACCTAAAGGATTACTTCGAGAACAACACAGCACCACTCCACCAGGCCATGAGGAAGATAGATAAGTGGTATACCCCACTCAAGCTAAGCAAGGAAACTTCTCCCGCCCAGACAAGAAAAGAAACGAAGTTAGAAAAATGGGCAAAGAAGACACTGACACGACCAAGTAGCCAAGATAATACATCAAAAGCTAGCGAGGAAATACCAGTTGACCAAAGAAAATGTACCATACTACAAGTACGAACCCGAGGCAGTACTAGAGACCGAACCCACAAGCTGTACTTGGATCGCGCCATAATAACAGATAAGACCATCCCGCACAACATACCAAATATAACCCTTGTGGACAAGATGGAAAAGGCTACCTACCTGATTGACAAAGCGGTGTCGAACACTAGCAATGACCAGAAAACCCATGGGGAAAAAAATTAGGGAGGACACGAAGCTGAGACATGAGATCAAGGAGATGTGGCATATGCAAGAAGTATCAAGCATCCCAATCATCATGTCAACCACTGGTATGGTACCAAAGCCTCTACATAGCAGCCTAGCAGCAATAGGTCTCCCCAATAACACCTACAAGGAACTCCAGAAAGTCGCAATCCTGAACACCAGCAGGATTGTGAGAGAGTTCCTCGACCAACAGTAACACCAGACATTACAACCACCCTGTGTACTTGGTAGTAGTACATATCACGGAGTGGAATCCCCCAATAAGGGAGAAATAATATATAAGAGCAACAACAATAATAATAATAATAATAAGAAGAAGAATGGGCGTGATGGCCTGGTGGTTAAAGACACTGGACTACCAGTCTGATGGACCAGGGTTCGAATCCCGCGTTGGTGGAAGCGAGCGCGGCTCTATTACGCTGGGAGACCGATATAATAATAATAATATTAAAATGATAAAAAAAAAATATATTGCGAAAGTTACCACATTGGACTTACCTTCCGTAAGGTCGGAGTGACGGCTGAGGCAGATAGTGGCATCATCTGGTGTCACTAGCGAGAACTAACTAAACAAATAAATAAATAAACCAGTGGACATAAGCCGAAGTTAAAGAAGTCCACCTCCATAGCTGGATGAAGTCGCAGATAAATATTATTCATACTGTATCGAGTTATTTGGGATTTTTTTAGGAGCATTAGCAACTAAGGCCATATTGCTCCGGGATATGCGGTGGTCATTCTCTGACCTTTCCGCATCCTCCGTATTTGGTAGTGACGAGCTCGAACCCCGGTCTAATCAAGAAGCGTGTGCTACGCACTGCTGCTCCTTCCCACGTGGCTATGGAGGCGCCTGCTCTGTATCGAGTGTGACGCATGATAAAGTTACTCGCGTTCAGGCCTTAGGCACAGGGGCCGGTTGGAAAAGTTGGAGACAATCTCCTGAGCAAGACAGTGGAGCAAGTTACACTGTTCTCCGTAAAGCTACAACAAGAGAAGGGCAAGACCATCCAGCCACATCAACTGGAAGTGTTTCCTGCGCAACTGCACTAATGACCACCAAGGAAGGTAGAACACGCTAACGCATGAAGTGGGGCATTGAAATGAATACATACATCGTGCCAGCATACTATGAAATAACCAGGCTAGAGACCGATATGACAAAGTACAGATCGCCACTACATACCAAGTGTTTGGAACGATACCCGGATATTCAGGTCACCGAACAGCGATTAGCAGACCAAAGAAGGACCATCACCACGAAGACCCTAATAGCTCCTGCAATCTTGGAAAAAATCAAGCAGGATGTAGCGATCTGCTACAAAGCACAAAGAATATGGTCAATATGGAACCAGAGGAGGAACAGCAAGAAGAAATACAACCAAAAGTAACTGAAATGCAAAGAGACGACGTCATGCTATCCAGAATAGAAGTCGAGTGGAAGAAAGCCCTTACAGAATTCGAAGGATTGGACCCCATAAGAACCCATGTGATACCTAAGCAGAGGCCAAATAAAATCCTGTGGAGAGTAACAGACCACCTCAATCGGCAAATAATGCCACATTACCTTGACAACAACGGTGCAACGCTGGAGTCTATCCACGCAGCCGTATACTGTGCTGCCATAGCAGCCACTAGGATTAATGGAAAAGAAACGAGAGACCAGCAGCAGAAGAACGAAAACACAGAAGGAACCGCCAGCTTGGGAAAGAAGACTTCATTAGAAGATAGAAGAATTAAGAGTTAAGATAGGTCAGTTGACCCAGTACCAACAGGGTAATAGAAGTAAGAAATTGATTGGAAAGGTGAAGAGCATCCTCAAGACAGCATCCCGCACAACAGCCCAGACATAACCCTTGTGGACAAGATGGAAAAGGCTATCTACCTGATTGACATAGTGGTGCCGAACACTAGCAATGTCCAGAAAACCCATGAGGAAAAAATTAGGAAGTACACGAACCTGAGATAAGAGATCAAGGAAATGTGATATATGCAAAAAAGTATCAACCATCCCAATCATCGTGTCAACCACCGGTATGGTACCAAAGACTCTACATAGCAGCCTAGCAGCAATAGGTCTCCCAGAGAACACCTACAAGGAACTCCAGAAAGTTCCTGAACACCTGTACGATAGTCAGAGATTTCCTCGACCGACAGTATCACCAGACATTACAACCACCCTGTGTACTTGGTAGCAGTACCTGTCACGGAGTGGTTCCCCCCCCCCCCAATCAGGGAGAAATAATATAAGAGCAATAATAATAATAATAATAATACCAAAAAAATTATTATTTTTTTTTTTTAGGGTTACCCGTAATTAAATACATTAACCGGTACTTGTGTCTGTAAATTGCGTATGTTCTATGGTTGATTTGCCTGTTTTGCTGGACGAAAAAACCCCAGTAACTGGGGAGAAAAACCTTGCTATGTACGCCTGAGACCAACTAACTCAGCCACGGAGTGAAAAAAACCCATTAAAGTTCCTGGCGTAATCGACGGGATTCGAACCCAGGCCTTTTCCACCCGGTGTGGGGAGGACGGTGACGATACCACTGTACTACCGCGCAGACTGATAATAATACCAGTTGATCGAAGAAAATGTACCGTACTACAAATACGAATCCCAGGCAATACTAGAGACCTCAACCTACAAGCTGTACTGGGACCGCGACGTAATAACTTATAGGACAATCCTGCACAACATACCGGACATAACCCTTGTGGACAAGAAGGAAAAGGCTAACTACCTGATTGACATAGCGCTACCTAACACTGGCAACCTGCAGAAATCCCATGGGGAAAAAATCAGGAAGTACAGGAACCTAAGACAGGAGATTAAAGAGATGTGGCATATGCAACAAGTAGCGATCATCCCGATCACCGTGTCAACCACAGGTATGGTGTCAAAGACCCTACATAACAGCCTAGCAGCAATAGATCCCCCAGTGAACGCCTACAAGGAACTTCAGAAAGTCGCAATCCTGAACACCTGTAGGATTGTCAGAGAGTTCCTTGACCAATAGTAACATCAGACATAACAACAACCACCCTGTGTACTTAGTAGAAATACCCGTCAAGAGGTGGAACCCCCAATCAGGAGAAATAATATAAGAGCAGTAATAATAATAAAAAATAATACAATACAATACAATTTGTTTACAATAAATGAACTTGTTAAGAAAAGTAAATTTCTTGACAAGTTGTAATTCTTCATTTACAACAGTTTTTGCATACAAATTATTTATCTTACAGAAAAGATAATTTAATCACAACACATAGTACATTCCGCACTGCAAACAGAGATAGCAATTTATCTGCATAGCAATTCTAATCTACTGTATCATTGAGTATCAAAAATTTTCTTATTAAGAATTTTAATTTGGAGCTAGAATAACTTCACCTGAGGCTTAAATCTACACTAGCCAACAAGTTGTTTATTATATTCATTGTATGCCTATCTCCAAATCTATTTAGTGCTCTAGGGTGAGGCAAAACAATTGCTTTTGGGTTCCTTAAATTATGTGAGACATTTCTTTGCAGATTCGACTCTTCAAAAATAGCGTTAAGATTTTTCAAGATTAAATTTAACTTCAGTTTTTGAACCGGATAAAGTATTTTATATTTCAACAAAAATTACCTTCTCTTATAGTAGTAGTAGTAGTAGTAGTAGTAGTGGCATGTGATGCAAGAAAGCAAGTGTATGAGCTTATGCAGCATCAGCCAAAAAAAAAAAAAAAAAAAAATCACACCATTCCCTCCAAATGCCTGTCCAGTTCCTCCTTAAATTTACTCAACCTATCAACTTCCAAAACGACAGATGGAAGTTTGTTCCAGCAATTAACCACCCGCTGGCTAAAGGCAAATTTCCGCACATCTATTCTAAATCTGCCTTTTCTTAATTTGAATTTATGCCCCCTTAGGTTCGTAATCTGAACAAGTGGAAGGATTCCATCAGAATTCAGCGAGCTCAACCCATTGAAGGCCTTATACACCTCAATCAGATCACCGCACAGGTGCCTAGTCTCCAGCCACTGCAATTTGCAGAACTTAAGCCTCTCTTGGTAAGAGGATCCCTTCATTCCACTCACCAATCTTGTTGCCCTTCTCTGTACACGCTCAAGTAAATCTACATCCTTCCTAAAATGAGGCCTCCAGACCTGTACGCAGTACTCAAGGCGTGGCCTGACCACGCCTTGAGTGAAAGCCTGTACGCTTTACTCAAGGCTTGGCCTGACCATTGCCTTGTACAGAGGGACAATCACCTCCTTTTCCCTGCTAGCAAAATTCCTATATATCATTGACAAACCCCATGACCTGCCCTGGCAGCCTGTCTGCATTGCTCAGAAAACTTCATCAGGTCATTCCAAGAGTTTGTCTCCATTAAAAGTCTCAAAATCCTGTTAATTAATTTGTTTATTACCATTATTTCAGTTATATTTGATCGGGCCTATACATTTTCTAAATAATTGAGTTGGAAGTCCACTAATGCATAATATAAGGTAACTTTTGTTCTAAGATTCAACTTATTCTTAATGTAGTAAAAAAAATACACATAAAATCTAATTATTTTGTACAAATTTGTTATATGCATTGCCCAACTTAGACTGTAGTCAATCCATAACCCAAGGTAACAATGATTTGAAACTTCTTCCACAGTTAGATATTTGCATTTCTGGAAATTCTGATCATGTAGGCATTCATGTTTATGTAACTTAATAGTGGGATGAATGTCCAAGGTTTGATGAGGAGGTCTAATTACCAAAAATTTTGTTTTTTCAAAGCTGAGTGCTAATTTATTATCATGCAACCAAGTTTGTAAATACGTATATTACATCCTGCTGTAAATCTTTATCCATTTTTTGTCAGGATCTTTCAATTGTATATAAGATTATATCATCTGCATATATTTTTATAAAGGAGTTCTTTATTACTTAGAATATGTTATTTTTATAAATGTTGAACACGATTGGCCCTGCATGAATGCCCTGAGGTACTCCTCTCTTTACATTAGTAGTATTAGTAGTAGTGGCATGTGATGCAAGAAAGCAAGTATATGAGCTTATGCAGCATCAGCCAAAAAAAAAAAAAAAAAAAAAAAATCACACCATTCCCTCCAAATGCCTGTCCAGTTCCTCCTTAAATTTATTCAACCTATAAACTTCCACAACGACAGATGGTAGTTTGCTCCAGCTCTTAATCACCCGCTGGCTAAAGGCAAATTTCCGCACATCTATTCTACATCTGTCTTTTCTTAATTTGAATTTATGCCCCCTTAGGTTCGTAATCTGAACAAGTGGAAGGATCCCATCAGAATTCAGTGTGCTCAACCCATTCAAGGCCTTATACACCTGAATCAGATCACCGCACAGGTGCCTAGTCTCCAGCCACTGCAATTTGCAGAACTTAAGCCTCTCTTGGTAAGAGGATCCCTTCATTCCCCTCACCAATCTTGTTGTCCTTCTCTGTACACGCTCAAGTAAATCTACATCCTTCCTAAAATGAGGCCTAAAATCATTATATGATTTTCTTAATGATCTTCCTAAAATCATTATATGATTTTCCCTTTGTATCTTCAACTGATAATTTTCTTTTGGTTAAATAACATGCTAAGAGTTGATTGATTCTTCCCCTTACACCATATTTCAGTAATTTTCTTGCAATATTGGGATATCAATTAAGTCAACTCTCTCAGGGTAACTTGGGAATTTTTTTTGCTGGTGCAGCATAAGCCTCAGGCTTCCTTGCACGCACCATATGGCTAATAATAATAATAATAATAATAATAATAATAATAATAATAATATGCTTTGGTCAAATCTATAAATAAAATCATTATGAAGTTATTGTTGTTTGAATGTAAGTTAAAAGAGTCTACTAAATTCTCTAATAATGTCTGTGTGCTCTTGCCCTTCTGATATGAGAATAGAGAGTTGTTTAACAGTCCATATTGATGTAAATATTTGCTTATATGGAAAAAAATATATAATTTTCTATTATCTTATTTATAACTGACTGTATTGTTATTGGTCTATAATTGTAAAAGTCATCTGGTGATCCCTTTTTATATATAGGAATTACCTTAAATGAAAGTAAATTTGTAGGATAGTTTCGCGACTCTAACATCTAATAAAATTAATAACCTTTTATGATTTCTCTATCTCCTAAATCTTTTTTCCGAACTTTTATTCATATAGTATTTGGTTAGATATTTATTTATTATTGCGTTTTTTGAGTATATTGATGAATGCCAGGGGCTCAACTGATGAGTATGGGCTAGGCAAACCCCGGGTTCTGAGCTGGATATCATCATTCTTCTCTTTTTTTATTGATTCCTTTCTACTTCTCTCTCTCTCTCTCAGGGTAACTCGGGAATTTTTTTTTTTTTTGGCTGATGCAGCATAAGCCTCAGGCTTCTTTGCACCCTATGACTAACAATAATTATAATTATACTGTACTGTAATTAAATGGAATTGTAATCTTTAGTTTGATATTTAATGAAAATAATATAATATATTTTTTTAAATTCTTTTTTTAAGCAATGTCTTCCACGGGAACGTTAGTGAAACGTTTATGTCATTGAGCGCCATCTATATCGTCGGCAGAGGAAGCATAACGTTTTAATAAGGTATTTGATTTTGGAGAAGATTGTATTTTGTATCGTTTGTAACATTTACTTGATTTGTTACGCCCTTGCCATGCGTCTAACTGTGGAAGTTGGGTGAGTGTTGAAATTTTATGTTATAATTGTAGAAGTATTAAATTTCATTGTTCAGACTATTGCAATTGGGATCCTCCATTTTAGAAGACCATAACATCTGCGAGTTTAATTTAAAAACTTTTTTTTAGTGTGCTGAAAGTAGTTCCATTTTTACACAACTGATATTATTCTATTTAATGAATCGAATAGGTAGCATTTTATAAAAGAAGTAAAATTGCATGAGACTGGACTATAAAATTATATCGTATAAATATCTGGCAGAGTAGTAAAATGAAAAGCAACATCAGATACTGTATTTCTATGAGTTAGTCACTTGTTGGTATTTGTATTTCTCGATATTCGCCAACCATTCATTTGAAAGTTTTTTTGTTTTTTTTTTTTGTTTACATTCAGTTCTCAGTGGGTGATTTTGGAAGAGGCTTTGAAGTTGAGTCTATACAACAGTAGTTCCGAAGCTGAATTTGCATCCCCCCCATCCTGAAAAGTTGTAGGGATTATTATTGCATATATTAATCATCCGAGCTGCGTGAACTCCAGTAAAACTGAAGCTGCCACCTCTCCATCCGAGAAGTTTAACTTCTTAGCTTCCCATGTTCGTTTCCTATTGACAACTTCATTTCTCATATAGTAACGCCCCACTATTCATAGTATCAAAAGTACTATACGTCTCCTTCGGATGATTATAATTAATTGAAAATAATTAAAAACACTCTAATCTACCACGTGAGATTTATTATTAAGATATTTTTTTGAAACGTTTACCATTATGGTATACTTTTGTCATCCTTTCTAAGAGACCTTTTTTTATTTTATTTTTTCTTCTTTTGGAAGAAAATATTAACTATTTGGGGTAAATGTGTATTACTGGCAGTTAGATCGGTTAATTTCAGAAATGGTGGTCTAATGTTAAAATGTAAACATGCTATTCTGATTAATAAATGGAATTATGTAATGAATTCCAGATAGCTTTTCATTGTGCACTGTGGTCCACAGTATTTATTAACCATTATAAAAGTGTATTATTTATTGGTAATTAAAGGATAAAGTAGAGTTATCCATAACAAACAAATTAATGGAAGTTGGAATTTTAAGTCATGTTTAAAGTACAGAGACACTGATGTTGAAGTGTTCAGTGATTTTCCAGCAGAACATTCATTCTGCCAAAGAATTCAATTCTAAATGAACACCAAATTGGGGGTATATTGAGTGGCACAGCTTATTCCAACACTTCTTATGAAAGTGCATTTAAGCACCTAGTTAAGTTATTTGCATTCATTGTTTAATTTGTAATTTTATTTGATTAAATACAACCTCTCAAATTATTATTGAACAAGCCTTCTGTGCTTGCATGGGCATTCAGTTATATAACATGGGTTGTACACAGTTATGTACAGATTAGTTTTTGTCATACAAGATACAAAACCCATATCTGCTTCATTGGCGCCTCCGTAGCCAGGTGGGAAGGAGCAGCAGTGCGTAGCACACGCTTCTTGATTAGACCGGGGTTCGAGCCCGTCACCACCAAATATGGAGGATGCGGAAAGGTCAGGGAATGACCACCGCATATCCCGGAGCAATATGGCCTTAGTTGCTAATGCTCCTAAAAAAAAAACAAAAAAAAAAAAAAAAAAAATCTGCTTCATTTGTTAAAGTATCTGAGACACTTAGTTCTTTAGCTGGAATATGCTGGGCAGGTAAAACTGCAATTATAATTGAAGAAACTGAAGCACTTCTTGATTAATCTGCCTTTCATGCTCATGTCAGTTATGAGCATGTTCTGCAAAAACAACAGAACAGGAATTCTAAGATATATATATTAGGAAATTTATTACATTATACTTTTATTGCAAAATCATAATTATTACTATTCATTTTTATTTTCTATAGACAGTACTCTGTACACAGAGTATAATACCCCACCAGTCAATGGTGGGGTGTTATAAGTAGAGTTGAAAGAATCTGTTTCTTATTTTCACTTTTGTTTATTTGATTTACCAGAGAAAAAGGTTTTGTACATTGTACTTTTGGTTGTGCAGTTGTGGGAACCACAGGTGGTGCCTCACACCCCCAAACACTATCTACTTTTGGTTATTTAGATATATAATTTTAACAGTATTTAAGCTGAAGTTGACTTCAGCTCAGTTAGCCGTATTGATAATGACTCACTTAAAAGAAGCCACCACTAAATGAACCAGTAACATTGTCTGAGATTTGACTGATTCTGTATAAGCTTGCTTCCTTGCATCATTTACCACTACTAATACTGATACTAATTGTATATTGATGTGATATTACAAAGCCCCTTTGATACGAATAAAATAAATAAAAGTACAATATACAAAAAACTCCGAATTAGCAAATCAAATAAGTAAAAGTATAACTTGTGCAGAGAACCTTTTTTTTTTTTTTTTTAACTCCAATTCTCTTTACAATATCTCACCATTCATTTGTGGAAGTTTTAAGCTATAAAAAAATTTCAAGATCTGGTTTCAAAAGATGTTTTAAATAAGCTATATTAAAAAAAATCTTCATGAGCTAATCAAGTATTTAACATTGATATTTGATTGGCTCATGAAGGTTTGACCTCTAAATAATACTAGTGATTAACACAAAAACATTTTATTTGTGAAAGGTTTTGATAGTGAAAGCAAATATAGCAAGCAGGTAGTTTCCTTTGAGACTTTAACTTAAAAGTATATCTCACAAAGATATACTTTTAAGTTAAAGATATTGATAGATTCAAAATGTACATATCAGTCTGTTCTTTTGTGAAATAAGGATATTTTAACCTATGGAGAGAGAAGTTCTTCAATTTCTTTAATTATAGCTCATACTAATGATGACAAATCCCATATAGTTCTAGTAGCTAAATATAAAATAGTTTTATCTCTTCAGATAAATGTGACTAGCATTAGTATAGACTATAACTGCCTTATAAATGTTCACATCAGAACAGATTTTCTGTTACATGAGTTGCCTAACTGTTGCACTTCTTTTAAACAAATGGAATTGCTGAAAGGTTAATTTTCCATAAAATCAAAAGATGAGACACTGCTATGGCAGCTTGTTTTGGCAAATACCGATCCCTCAACTGATAAAGGTGCATATTTTAAATGGCAGATTAACCATTTGGCAATGCCCTTAGAATTACTGTGATGATACGAAGGCAAAATTCATTTGGATGTGAACATTAACTGTTGTATTTACTAGGCAGTTTAACATGTGGCTGCCAAATTTTCTTATTATACCCTCTAACCTATGTACTTAACTTATCATTGACAAAAAAAGGGAAAAATCAATTTTTCTTATTTATTATTATTATTATTTTAATTTGTGGGATTGTGTCATGAGGTTCAATTGTAAAAAGATTCACTTTTGGCCACAAGACATGGACTATATTGCTTATTTTTATTTCTCTAGTATATGCATTTGTGAAATTGTTTGGCATTATATGAATAGTAATTATGCTAACTTAAAGAATGACAATGTAATTGCAGTATAAGGTAATATTTGAGCTCCCCAGGTTACTTTAGCCAGCGAGAGCTGCAAGTCTTATTTCAGAACGTAAACTGATAAACAGCAATGGAAATGTTTTCCTTGATAAATAAATGGGCTTCTTGTGATAAATATAAACCACAAATTTTACAAGGACATTGACTAGAGTAACATGTATTATTTATTGATAAGAGCAATGTTCAATAAAACAGCTTAATTATCAGTTTAGTTTTATATAATTATGGAATGAACTCACATTTGAGTTCCCTAGGGCACCTACTTGAGACATTCATTCAAGATGGTGCACAGTGAGAAATGGCTGCTGTCTCGAGGTAGGAGGGTGTCGAGGCCTGTCAAATCAAAAAAGCTGAGACATGACTGTCATAGTCTCACTGCATTTAACTGGCTGAAACCTGCTGGTAGTAAAAACATGATAGAATGAGAAGAGCCTCCTTTTCATAATAATTTCATAAGTTTGTATTGCTGTTCTATTTATTAAAAGTAGTTATGCTGATGTAACAAGAAAATATATTTGTTAATAAATTGTTACTTCTGCTTGTGCAAATAGTTTCGATCAGAACAGAATGAGAACAAAAAAATGACCAATTTAGCTTGCTGAATCAATAAATTCCAAACATTTACTTTTACATTAAAAAAAAAGTTTTGCTGTAAATGTAATTTAATTTCAGGTATAACAATGGTCTCTTTGTTTGCTTCATTTGCCATGTTGAGTTAGTGGCAAAATGATGCAAAGAAGTAAGCTTATATGGTATATCAGGCACACAAAAAAATAAAAATAAAGCATTTCTTAGTAAGTGTACCCTTTTGTCTGTCTAACCTTATTGCCCTTCTCTGAACCTATTCCAACAGATCTACATCCTTCCTGAAAGGTTTCCAAACATTTGTGCAGTACTGAAGATGCAGCCTAACCATTTCCTTATACAATGGGGTAATAACCTCTGTTCCTGCTGGCAAAATTCCTGTGTATCATTGACATCCCAATGGGCTGTTGTAGCAGCCTGTCTGCACTAATCAGAGAATTTCATTTCATGTCAGACTGTATAATTATTCCTAGGTCCTTGATGCCAGAATCGCAGAATAACATACCGAATGATTATGTTATTCTGGGAGTATTGCTACTCAGATGTAGTACCTTCTGTTTATCAATGTTAAATTCAACTGCCACTTTTCAACCATTCTGTGTAATTTATCCTGATCTTGTTGTTGCATGTCCTGATTACTGTCATTTATCACCATGTCTACCTTTCATCAGCAAACAGACATTAAACTTGATATCCCTTTATCAATATCATTAATTAACATTGAAAACAATAAAGGCCCAACACTGAACCCCTTCAGGGTTCAGTGTTGTGCCGTTGTACACATCCTGCCACCCAGCTATCTCTTCATAGCAATAATTTGCATCTAATGCCATGCTGCCCCCAATTTATATAGCATACTGTTCATGTAAAACAGTACCAAAATTTTTGCCGAAATCTATGTATATGATGTCAAAATTATTCTTTGTATCCAGTTCCTATTATTGTGCTATACCAAGGTGTGAAACCATTGTCTTTCTATATATAAAATCTATCTGACACTGTTGTTAGCAGTTAATTGTATACATTGTTTATAGTCTATGCCAAGGGAGAAATGGAAATCAGGTATATTTCATTATTTTCTTCATTGGGGAAACAGGTAGCGTTTATTTTTAATTGATTGGTTTTTACTTTTATATTCTGAACCTATTCAAATATCTGTTTTAGCACAGAGTAAGGAAATTTGTTAAATTCGTTCTTAAATGGTCAGTGACCCACCTTCGGAAAAACAGTTTTTTGTAATTAATTAAAATGATGAAAAGTTATTTCAGTAGTGTGAATAAATGAATATTAAGAACAGCTTTATGTAGAAATTTAATTTTGTTTGCTTATTTATACTTCCGTTCTTACTGAAACTATTAAAATTAGAGTTAATACTAAAGAGAATAGACCTTTGTTGTAGGATAAATTCCTTATTAAAATTGGGTTAATGTGTATTAATTATTTCTGTTTTGGTTTACTTATAATTAGAATATATTGTGTAAATTATCTTCATCTTCTTGGTGCATCTTTTCAACTGTAATAAACAGTATTTTGCAGTTCTAAGCATGTTCATATGAGCATGTTTAAAGAGTTTAAGATATTATTAAGCAAATGATATATGCTGTACAATTCTAGTAAAACAGTTGTTCAGTGTGATGGATTTCATTATGTGATATTCAATTCAATCTGTTATAGCCAATCTGAACATTGTGAGCGTAGCATATAGTTGCAGTATACTTCATACAATTGTCACCTGTTAGTTAACTAACATATACAAATAATTTATGGACTGGTTTTAGAATCTTTCAGGTTCAGCAGCTAGTCATAGATGTCATGATCTTCCTACTACAAGAATCAAGTTTTTATATCTCTGCGCATTATCTATTTTTGCTGTTGATGTGCTGCATAATTGGAAACTATGGGAAAAAAAGAACCAAAAATGGTTAGTGAAATTTGCTAAACTTCCAACCACCTTGATTTCCATTCTGCCTCTTTATTTTTCATTATTTCATGTGAATATGTTTGTAAGATGTTAATTGCAGTTGATGTGATGCATCTCATAAGAATGAAGTAATTTAATGATATCCAAGAGGTATTTTGGGGTAAGCTTAAGCTGATATTATTTGATATATAATTATAGTAATCATGTAGTTGGAGCCTGTAAGAATCCTCTTAACTGAAGAATATATTTATCTAAAACTAATATCATTACCCTTTCCTCCTCTCCATATATTAAACAAAGAAATGTCATAAATTAATTTTATGAAAATGCCCGATGCTTAATTTTTCTGAGTATTATTTTCTTTCTCATTGGTGGTATTTTTGCATAAAATAGAAAATATGGAGAAATAACATATGAGGTATGACAGAGTTCCTGTACTGGTGCTGTTGTGTTCATGTTCAAAGAGTTTTTGAAATAAACTGAATTGTATATTGTCATTCAAACTTCCTCCAACAAATGGTTATACTGAAATTGCCCAGCCCAGTAGGCTGCCTGTTTGTAAGTAACAACCACTTTCATCTGTAGCATTAATGTTCCATGTCATGATTTTGCAACGGAGCAACAAATGAATATCAAATTTTATTTAAATTAGGAAAATCTGTAACAGGAATGTATATGTTGAAAATTGTTTATGGTGATGAAATGTTAAGTTGTATCAGTATGCTTGAATGGTATTAACAGTTCAAAGGTGAGTGTGAGAATGCTCATGATGACCCAAAAGTGGGCGTCCACGAACCTATTGGAATGAAGGCAGAGTTGCAAAAGTTTGAGAAATTGTTGCAAGAGATAACTCTCTTTATCCGTCAGAATGATGGTTGATGAGTTGGATATAAAATAAGGAGAATTTGTCAAATTCTGCATGAAGATTTCAGAATAAAGAAAGTCTGTGCAAAGTTTATACCACAGTCTTGTGATATATCGGATGAGCAGAAGCAATGAAGAGCATCATCATGCAAAGACCTCATCCAGACTTGTCAGTACAGTCCTAATTTCCTGGACTGCATTGGCACTGGGGATGAGCATTGGGCATTTCAGTATGATCCAGAGACAAAGTGTCAGAGCGTGCAGTGGACGTAAAAATCATTGCCAAGGCCCAAAAAGTTTTGTTTACAGAAGTTGGCAAACTGTGTGATTCACAAAGGAATTTGTACCCAAAGGGGAGAATCAATGCTGCATTCTACATAGAGGTACTTCAAAGACTACTGAAGTGCATTTCCTGGGTGAAGTCACAATTTTGAGAGAAATGTAGCTGGTTCTTGTTGCATGATAATGCCCCCTGCCCATTACATACTTGTGAAGAAGTTTCTGATGAAATATGGCATTGTACAGATCAACCATCCACTTCAGATTTCTTCCTCTTTCCCAAGGTGCCTTCAAAGGAAAGAGATTTCGGGATATTGAGGCCATAAAGAAAAATGTAATTGCAGAACTGAACATCATCTCTTTGAATGCTTTTGTTGACTCTTTTCAGAAACTTTTATAATGGTGTAATAATTGCATTCAATCAGGTGGTGATTACGTTTGATGAAAATAAAACCAATTTTGAGCTCCTTTATGTTTTTTTTTTTTTTTTTTTTTTATTGCACCAGTCTGGGAACTTTATTGCTACATCTTTTGTGACATAACAAAACCAAAATGTAAAATTCTAGAAAGCTGCAGTTAGATTTTAAGAAAAATAATTTGTGTTTAATTAGACAAACTGTTTGTCTTTAATCTTCAACTGTAATTTTCTGGAATTTTGTATTTTGGTTGTATGCTCTATATTTAATTTAGCTTTCAGCTGGGAAAAACTGGAAAGTGCAAAAAGTTTCTTTGAATGAGTATTTTAATGAACCTTGCTATGTGTTTTAGAATACGTTAGGCATAATCATCAGGTTACATTAATTGTATTAATAGAGAAATTAAAAACAATAGTAAATAGATGATTTGCTGCTGCTCTACCTGGCTGTAATGTAAGGGTGATAAGATTAAAGCTATGAGAAATAATTTATTCATGCATTAATGGTTGGTATGCACACCCACACCATATTCTTCTTCAGGTTCCTTGTTCAATTTGAACGTTGGAGACCAATATTTCCAGCCAATTCTGTCTTGTTTTGTGAAATAGTTCTTGTGTCGTAAGACCCCCCTGTCCATTCTTTGATGTTATCAATCCACTTTTTTCTTTTTATTTTGCTCTTTTGCCTTTAATCTTCCCTTGCAGGATTAGTCTCTGCAGGTCATATTGTGGGCCTCTTATAATATGCCCGAGGTAAGCAGTCTTTCTCTTTGCAGTGCCCTTGTGGTTCTTGCTATCTTAAGGACCTGCTCATTGGTCACCCGATATGTCCACAAAAATTTGAGCATTCTTCTGAGTGCCCACACCTCGAAGACTCCCAGTTTCCTGATTTCTGCTTTCCGCATGACCCAGGTCTCGCATCCATATAGGAGAGTGCTCCATGTGTAGCAGTTGGCCATTCGATATCTCTTCTGGAAATCTAGTTTCGTGTCACAAAGGAAGTTCTTAAATACCTCTTTGGCCATACAAATTCTGCTTCTAATTTTTGTGCCTTGGTCATTATTATTTGTAAAGATCCTCTCTAGATATTTAAAGCTACTCGCTTGTTCGATGTGGGAGTTGCCACAGCATGTTTTGATTCCAGGAAAGGTGTTTTTGCTTATAACCATAGTTTTGATATTTTTGGCATTACTTGTTAAGCCTATCTGCTCAAGTTCCCGGCATCCCCCCCCCCCCCCATACTTCTCCTTCAACCCATGCACGGTACTAAGTACTATAGGTTTTGACACCTTTCGTGTTTGGGGTTTTCATAAAAAAAAAAAAAAAAACTAGCTGTTATCACTTTGTTAAGAAATGTTTGTAGCTTTTCCTCTGATGTTGCAATGAGGGCAGTATCATTTGCATATTGCAGGTTACTGATAACTGAACCACTAACAGTAATTCCTTCTTTAGAATCTTGTATTAGATCTATAATGGTTTCAGCATTGAGATTATACAGCATAGGAGACAACACACATCCTTGCCACGCTCCTATCTGGATTTGTACCCAGTCTGTTTTCTTTCTCTACGGTGATTGCCACTTCTTGCTCAAGATATAGTAACTGTAGTATCCTCAGTTCCTTGGGAATGATGTTTAAATTTTTCAAGAGCTGGAAGAGGATACCATGTTTCAAGCAATCGAAGGCTTTGTTAAAGTCAATGAAGCAGACAAATAGGTTCTGCTGGTGTTCAATTGCTCTTTCTGCCAGTATATTCAGATCGAATATTACTTCTCTTGTGCCAACTCCCTTTATAAAAACCATCTGGTCTTTTCCAATTTGTTCTAGAATCTTGCCTTCGGTTCTGTGTAGAATCATCTTTAAGAGGACTTTCATGTAGTGGCATATAAGGCTTATTGTGCAGCGGTCTTCACATTTTGCTTCTCTTGCCTTTTTTTGGTATGGGAATAAAGATGTATCTCAGAAAGTCAACTGGTAGTTTCCCTGCATTTAGGATATTGTTGAAAATATTGAGGAGCTGTTGTTTTCTTCTTGTGCTGAGGTATTTGAGCGTTTTCGGCTGGGATGTTATCAATGCCAGTCATGTTATTTTTCATTGACATAATCGCTTGCTCCAGTTCCATCAGAAAGTCTTGATGTTCGCCTTCTGTTTAGATGTTGTCATTTCGTAATTGTCTGTTGTCCTCGCAATATGGTTCCCTCAGATATTCTTGCCATCTATCCTTTTTCTGTTGCTTGTCCACAATTTCTCTGTTGTTTTTATTCAGAATATGGCCTCTTGCAGTCTTTCCTGATGTTGCATAGTTCCTTCACTTCTTTGTGGACTAGACGTTGCTTATTCTCATTTTGTAGATATTCAATCCTTTTACATCTCTCCTCCAACCATATCTGTTTTGTCTTCCTTATTTTTGTTTTAATCAAACTGTCATACATCTTATATTTTTATACATCTTTGTAGAAACACACCATGTTATTTCAGTAAAATAGAAATTTATTTGAAAAGATCACACAAGTGAAGTGGATTTGAATTTGATCATTTTAAAAGTTGAATTTTAAAGAAACAGTTCTTATGAGTTTTACATTGGATTATATATTTTTTACTCCGCAGAAAAAAGTAATTAGGCTAACTCATTCCATATACAAATTGACTGTTGTTAAATATTGTTAGTGCAACTTTTCACAAGCAGAATAACAAATTACTGTCCATTAAAGTAATATAATGAACAGTTTGTGGTGGCAAAGAACACTTTGAATGAGATTAATGATACATAAACATAACGGTCAGAAATGTTATGCAAAAAATAATTTCTTAAAGATTTCTAGCGTGAGATCAATATAGGACTCATTTACAACCTGTAAAAAGTGGAACAAGGGACTAATTGCAAAATGATTTGTGAGAACAGCTAGAGAGAAATGAGATTAATGCCTAATATTAAAATGTATTATACTGTGAAAGCAATTTTTTCAAGAAGTAGTGGAAAATATATACTGGAAATAATTTGGAAAAATTGGATGACATTGTAAACCAAAAGGATATCATATTATAATCTCCTGGAATGTAAAGGGGAAAGTCTGAAATGACACCAGAAAAAATTATAGTAATATTGATGGTAGATTATTGCATAATCCATATATAAAAATCTAAAAAATATGATTTGAATATGTTGGTGGGGAAGAGAGAGAGAGAGAGAGATCACATCATAGCAGTCAGAAACGAAGTAATAATTTGCTTTTACAAGGAGGGTTCAAAGAAGTTTTCACCCAGTAGTTGTGATAGAAAGATAAATTTTTTTTTGTTTGATACCTTGAAATCTCTATAGCAACCACACAAATTTTGGTCTTGATTTGGCAGTTCATTTTTTTTTCCTTTGCAGTGCTGAATGAAGTGAAGTGTCACAATGGATAAAGTATAAATAGAATACAGATCAGTGATTCAGTACCTCATTCTGCAAGTGAAAATACCCAAAATAATCTAGAAGAAATGGTTGCTCTGTGTGGAGAAGGCTACCCAGGTTATGCTGTTATTACAATTGGTATAAACAAATCAAATGTGGAAGAAACTCAGTGCACGATGAAGAAATCCCAGGATGTCCGGCAACTACTGCAACAGGAGAGTGTTGCAAAAATTGAGGCATTAATCTTGGAAGATCATCGTATTAGTGTCAAAGAACTAGTTGCAGAGCTCCAAATTAGTGTTGGATCTGTGGAGAACATCATGACTAAAACTTGGATCCATCACTATGATCCTAAAACTAAACAAACATCAAAACAATGGAAGCATGCAGAATCACCCCTTTCCCCACAAAAAGGCAAAGGTGGAACCAAGTTCTGCCAAGGTGATGGTATCAGTTTTTTGGGATCAGCATAGTGTAGTACTAACAGATTACCTTCTAAAGGGCTGTACTGTGACTGAAATATTTTTCCAATCTCCTCATAAAGCTACTTGCTGCTATAAAAGAAAAATGATGAGGAAAGCTGTCAAAAGGTGCATGCTGCTCCATGATAATGCCTCTGTGCATTCCTTTCACGCTGCAGAGAGGCGTGCCATGAATGTTGGATTGAAATATTGCTGTATCCTGTTTATTTCCCCAACCTTGCACTATTGGATTTCTTTCTCTTTCCTGCCCTGAAGTCCTTTCTTTGTGGAAAACACTTTGCTGCTTATGTTGAGATGATTTCTGCTGCCAAGTCATGGTTTGAAGAACTACTACAAAACTGGCCGGCAGAAGTGTATTTGAGAGGTGGCAAAAATGTGTCATGTTATCTGGTTACTGTGTTGAAAAAGTATAATACACGGTGTTTGTTTGTTTCGTCTTTCTTTTTCAACTACTTCTGGATGAATACAAATCTTTTTTTCACCCCCCCCCACACTGAACTTTTTGTTTCCGATAGTAGATAATGATAATCACATTATCACTAGTAAGGCAGATGGTAAATGCTGTTTGTCTTCATAAGTTTGGAGTGTGATAGATGACAACATGAAGAGAAGGATGAAGGCTGTGGAAGATAATTTTTATATCTTTAATAATATTTATTGCTTTGATTGAAGAACTACCTATAAAATTTACATTTAAAGTGGCCAAATCACATAGAACCTTCCAACACAGCTACTCTCCAGAAAAGAGCAAATGAAAGTGAATACAGAAAATAATTAAATTCCAACTGTAGAGGAACAACGGTACATGACACTACACTTATACAAAATCCATATACTTTTAAACCTCTGGCATCGACAGTGTTCTGTTTCACACCCACAATGTATACTACGTGGAGATGGGGGGAACCCCTGGTGCCGTTTGACACTAACACACTCTACACTCTGTCTGGTTTAAATTAAAATATCCAGTATCCATTTGTTATACCCTTGGCTTTAACTTGGTGTATGTTTTTTCTGCAATCTAGTAACTGGGAAGTGGTATTAAGTTATATTTATTGGATGAAACTCCCAGAAGATAGAATAAGACTGGTTTTTAGGAAAGATTACCATCAAAATTTGTAGAAGAAAATGTAATTGTAGTTTATTATTTTGACTAGACCATTTCATTCTCCCTGATATATTAGCAGTGGCAGATGATGCAAGAAAGCAAGCTTATACAGCAATAGCCAAAAACAGAAGAAAAAAAAAACCTTCCCATTTAAGCTATCAACTTCCACATCAACAGATGGAAGTTTGTTCCAGCAATCAACCACCTTCTGGCTAAAGGCAAACTTCCACACATCTATTCTGCAATCATCCTTCCTCAGTTTGTATTTGTGCCCCCTCATGTGTGTGGCTGAGCAAGAGGAAGAATCCCATCAGTATTGAACTTGCTCAATCCATTCAAAACCTTAAACACTGCAATAAGATCACCTTGCAGGTGTTTGGTCTCCAGATGTTGCAATTTTCAGAACTTAAGCCTTTCTTGGTAAGAGTACCCTTTGTTCCTCTTGCCAGTCTCATTGCCCTTCTCTGTACACCTTCCAGCAGCTCCACAGCATTCCTAAAATGAGAGGTCTCCAGACCTGTATGCCATAATCAAGATGTGGACTGACCATTGCATTATACAATGGGATAATCACCTCCTTATCACTACTAGCAAAAGGCCTGTATATCATTGACAAAACCCCATGAGCTGCCCTGCCAGCCTGTCTGCACTGCTCAGAGAATTTCATATCTGACTGCACAGCTACCTGTAGGTCTTTTTCATTTTCCACTACTCTGAGTGTAGTACTACACAGTTGGTATGTTACTTTGGGATTACTGCTACCCATATGCAGTACCTTGCACCTGGCAACTTCAGCTGCCATTTTTTAGCCCATCAACCTAATTTTTCAAAATCTTGTTGCAGTAGCATGCCATCATTACTGTCATTAACCACCCTGTTAACTTTTGTATCATCTGCAAACTTTGATATTAAACCTGATATACCTTCATCAAGGTGGCCTCCATAGCCAAGTGGTGAGGAGCGGGGGTGTGGCTGCAGTTTACGCATTTTTTTTTTTTTTTTTTTTTACCTTCATCAGTATCGTTAATAAATATTGGAAACAACAATGGGGCCAGCACTGAGCCCTGGGGAACTCCACCGATAACATTAGTCCATGAAGAGCAGTGCCCATTGATAACCACTCTGTCTTCTGCTTAACCAATCTGATTAAATCTGTATTACAGGTAACCCTCGTATAACACGGTAGTTAGGTTTCTATAAAATCTCGTGTAGTGCAAAACTGTCTTACATAGGACAAAGAACCAGTACGAAAAGTGGGGTTATGTTCCAAGAACTAACAAAAATACACCATTTTGTTAACAAAATGTTAACAAAACTGACAAAAATACATCATTTTGATTTTGTGTATCTTCTGCTCTCTTTAAAAAATCATTAATCTGGTTTTATTTGCTTCTGCTTGATAGATCTTTGTAATTTCAACATAGAACTAAACATTTTTGAAGCTCCCTTTTAAACTTTGAGCTCCTTTCGGTTGAAGAATCTGAATTCAAAAAATAAGATTCTAATTGCTCGGCTAACTTTATGCTGTTCCGTATACTTTTTGGTGTAAAATTTGGAAGTTCAGAATTTTCAACTGCGATATCATCCTCTGAATTGATTTGATTTGCCTCCGATGCCATTTCCACCAAATCTGCTTTGCCATCCTCTTTTTCTACCAGTAATTCTTGAATGTCTTCAGTAATCATATCTTTGCTTTTTTTTTAGGAGCATCGGCGACTATGTTGCCCTGTGTGTTCAAATTGCGCGTGTGAGGTTGATTTTCTATTTTTCTGGACAAAAAATCCGAGTTTCCAGTAGAAAAAACCACGCAATTCTCTCCCGAGACTGACTAACTCAGCCAAGTTGTGAAAAAGACCCATAAAAATTCCTCCCGTCATTGACAGGATTTGAACTTAGATCTTTTCCACCCAGGGTGGGGATGACGCCAATTCTACCAACTGTGCTACTCACGAGAGCTTCAGTACTGTAGTCTTTCAGTAGTCCATCAAAATCTTCCCCTCCTACTAACTTAGCAAGTTCTGCTATTGCACGGATTCCGTTTTCTGTTGGTTAAACTATATTTCCTGAATGAACTGACTCTGGCCATAGATTTTCCAACATGCATTTAATGTTGACAGCTTTACTTCTTTGAGCGATATAGCTATGATTCTGATACAGTCCACAATTGAAAAATGTTTCCATGCCTCAATCACTTCAACTTTCCATCAGTTCAATTCGGAATCAATTTTTTCCAAAATCCGTCGTAATTATTTTCTGATGCAATGAGTTTCAAAGGTAGATATGATGCCTTGATCTAATTAAAGAAGTTGTACTACGTGGTAGGAACATCACTTCAACGTTTGGATAACTTAAATCTTTTGGATGGCCTGGCACGTTATCCAATAGTAATAAAACTTTGAAATATAGATTTTTCTACAAGTTAAACAAGCACAAGTTCAGTAGCACAGAACCTAACATGGGGATTTCCCAATATATTTTTTTTTTCTTTGCATAACGATTAGCGAGCCAAAAGTGGGGATTCACAAAAAAAGAATGGAAATGTTGAAAAATTACATCCAACATAATAGTAGGGTTTTTCCCCACACAAAAGCTCAAAAATACCGTGTTATGCGAGGATTGCTGCACTTTATCAGTCACGTTAGAGCAAAACCGTGTTATATGGGATTTGCTGTATACATAATAAATTTGAGTTGGAGAAAACAATGAAAACAATTTCAAACATTCTGGTCTAACTACATTAAAAGTAAACTGTAGTTAATATGAATTTTGGTTAGAATTTCATTATATGAGCATTTGATAAAAATTAATTTTTGCATCTCTTATGTATATAGGGAAGTAGTTTTTCCTTACCTACACAAAAATGAATGCTTAATATGATATCAAATAATAACTTTGTAATTTGTAAAAGAGAGGACTATAAATGTATAATATTACTAAAGTTATAAAAATAAAATTTTCCACATATAAAATATGCTTTCTGATTTTTCAGCATAAAATTATAACATTTTTTTCTATAGTAAAAAAATTGATAATTTTACTATGGAAAAAATGTAAGCACAGTAAGAATTTTTATGCTTCAATTGCTCTGGTGACTGACAGCTGCGCACTTCATGCTTTTACTCCCTTGCGAATCAGTTTTAGAAATATCCAACTTTTTTTTTTCTTTTTTTTTTAATAAGTAAGGTAGAAGTGAACAGGATCAATTAAACAGAAGTTTTATCAGTATTATTATTATTTTAAAATTCAGTATTTTCCTGTCTCTCAAGGGCCAGAGGAACTTGTATTGCCATTAAAACTGGTTATGGTAGACAAATTTAACACTGTCACAGTTAACAGGGGATATGCAATTTTTTGTGGCGACATGGATTTGATTTCATAAAATCATACCAGTAGTCACATGCTGTGCCTGGATCACAGCAGTTACTCTGATCAGTTTCAGCTTTGCATTGAACCATTGCCGCTGTCAGTGTTAATTGATTAGAAATTGTGTATTTATAAAATACTAAGGCAAAATGAATTCATGTTGTAAAAAGGATTTATAAAATGGTAGTTCAGATTGTCCACTATCTACCAAAGTTGAAAGTGAGTGAATTTTATTAAGCATGTTCAGTACAAAATTTAGTTAGTCTAGCAGATTTCATCAGTGTTGTTCAAGTAAAAAAAAAAAAACCTAACGTTTTTCATGAGTTTTTCAAATGTGGAGCCTCTGTGAACACTGCACAAACTATTTCAAAAGACTTTTAAGAAAAATCTGGCCAGTAAATAATCTCTCATATTAAAAAAAAAAAAAAAAAGATTTCCTGCATTTTTATGTATTGAAAATAAACTAAACTTGGAAATCACCTTAATCCTTCATAAATGGTAGTAACGCTGTGTGATATTTAAGAATTTTATTTTTGATTGATGTTTTTATGCATATTAGACTTTCTTAGTCAGTATATGTAGTTCAGATATCTATGAAAGGATTATCGTCTGCTACCAGTTTTGAAAAAGATTAGGTTTTAATTCTCATCACCTACAGGAGAAATGTTTTGTTCTCCCAAGCAGGATTTGAATTAGTCACTATCGTGTTGAAAAATCTTTTCATACAGGAAGTGGTTTTTCCACATTCAAACTGATTTCAGAGCTCAACATTGTGTATATTGTAGTATTATATATGACTATTATAAAAGAATCGAACCCTTTTTTATTATGATTTATTACGAACCCAATATTTATTATGAGTAAAGTAAATGAGTTGATTTACAAAAACCAAGTTTTGTTACTAGAAAAACTAAAAGTTTTCATCTAGTTGTGAAATCTCTTTATATATATAAAGTTTTACACTTTAAACGACAGTTAAACTCGTTTTACACTTTATACAAGGTCTCTGTTAACACAGAGACTTTGCTACATTTTTATGTATTTAAAATAAACTAAACTTGTAAATAGCCGTAATCATATAGAAAGCACTTCATAAATGGTAGTAACTGTGTGATATTTTATTTTTGATTGATGTTTTATCCATATTAGACTATTTCTTAGGGTTAGTATATGTAGTTCAGATATCTATGAGAGGATGATAATCCTTTCATAGATATCTGAACTACAAAAACTTAATAAACTGAAAAACTTTACGTTGTATAAATTTAACTCGTTTTACACTTTTTATACGAGGTCTCTGGTAACACAGAGAACTTGTTTGAAGTGTAAAATATGAGTTTAAGGGCTATAATAGACGAGTGCTTGAAGCGCGAGTGTAAGCTGGCACCGTGAATGCCTCCAAAACAGCAAACTACACGTAGCGCTCCTAACATCAAATAGTTTCAAACTAGACGGGGTGCTTCTAACATTTCATTGGATATCACCAGCACCTCACTCTTTCTATTCCCAGTTTGAAGATGGATTTTGTTCTAGTTGGATGTAATGTGCATTTATGTATACAGTTGATTGGGAGTACAAAGAGAAAACGACGCTGGTGAATTCATCCATCAAATTCAAATAGGTTAAAAAAAGGCGGGGGGTTATATTATGTTTGAAGCGCACAGAAAGTCTCCCGAGGATTTTTTTTATTTTACAGAATGTTGATACAAAGTTTTGATTAACTTCTAATGTTAATTAGTTAAAAATTTTATACTGTGATGCAGAAATTAATACCAATGTTTGCATCTATGCTTTTTGTGTTATACCAACAGGCCAGCTCCCACTAATTGAAATATTTCTGAAATGTTGTTTTCTTTGTTTGTAAAATTATTTGATTTCTACCTGCTATTCTTATTCAGAGATTAAGATATTTGTAAGGCTCAGTGTCTTACAGAATTACTTTTGGTAACATGAAGGGTAACTTCCTGTTTGATTTTACCGCACGGAACTTCTCAGAATAAAACGCTTATATTCCTGTCTGTCCACCACTCAACATTATTTCCAGATGGAATATTGATGAGTACTTTCCATCCTTTTGAAGCAGAAAACATTCACCATTACCCACACTGCAACGGAATACTTTTCGTATAATAAAAGATTGTTTGATTTTGCGAATCTTCATGAGAATACACAACTTTTCGAAGTTTGTAACGCAGCTATCAATAGAAATATTTTCTTAAAATTTCGTTAGAAGATCAAATTACATCCAGAAAAGGTGCCATATCGATATTGATCCCTAAAAACAATTACAATAAAGCAAATTTTTTTTTAATCAAATGCACATTGCAGTGTTATCAGTTTTACACCAGTTTTTCTCCATTTCCAGTGTGGCTTCCAATAAAAGAATTTCCTCGATTTTGTGTTAGTAGATGCAATACATATTGAAGAAATGAAGTACGATATTTTCGTTTTTCAAAAACAATCCATTGCAATTCTTTTGATCATGTTTTTTATGCCAAGAAACAGTCGTATGAATTTTTTTTCCTTTTATCATGCCGGCAACGACTCCATAATTTGCTGCTTACTGTGTGCTTTCATTGCTTTTCAAAAAAGAAAGACACCGAAGTTATGTTTGAAACGAAAGGCTTTCAAAATTTGTTTTGGAAGAAGACAGATAATTTCAATACACTTTTCCTTTATTTCTTTGTTGGAGTAGTCTTTTAATGGCATGTTGTTCAAGGGAGGCCTCCTTTCCACCTCACAAATAAACTCCTCTGTGTGAAACATAGTCATCCCCAAAGTATAATAAACAAACCAATTAAGGCCAACCACCCCATGCATGGAGAGAATCTCTCTTCAGGCTATGCAAACGTCAAGGCGTATGTGCTTGTTACGTGTCCAAAGGCATTGACAGACATTTTATGCCAGCTTATGGCATCCTATGCGGCATTCAAAGTGCCTGTCTAGTTTGCGTGCCTTTACCCTCTGCTTCATGTAAAACTGGACGTTGGAAGGTGACGCCCTGCTTCAGGTGCTCGTCTGTAAAGCCCTAACTGTCATTTAGGATCAGGATTACCTGTGGGACCTACATTGAACACTTATAGGCTAAGAAAAAAGTTTTTGAATTATTATTTTAATAAAGGTTGGTTTTTGTAGCTCACATTAGGTTACTCATAATAAATTTTTTGAGGTATTCAGTTCTTTTGTAATGAGCTCTGTATTATTGTAATGTGCTGTGTCTTGTTAGCTTGTTCATATAAAATCTGTTTCAGCCACATGGCCCATCTTGGAGAATAAAATGAAATATAGGAAAAATGATTTTTGAAAATTTATCATAACATTATACTTGATCATTAATGTGAGTGGGTTTCTAGACAATATGCAATTCAACCTGGAGTTAATTTTTTTTAAACGATTTGGAAGTTTGTATTAATTTTTTTTCTATTTTAATTTTATAGTCTAAAGTTACAGTGGTATTCAGGCGCCTCCGTAGCCAGGTGGGCAGGAGCAGTAGTGCGTAGCACATGCTTCTTGATTAGACCGGGGTTCGAGCCCATGACCACCAAATACGGAGGATGTGGAAGGTCAGTGAATGACCACCGCATATCCCCATCCTGGATAAAGGGTGAGGGTTGGAGTCAGGAAGGGCATCTGGCTGTAAAAATTGCATGCCAAAACAATAAAAACGCTGACCCCATATATAATGGGAAAAGGCGAGGACAGAAAAAAAAAAAAAAGTCTAAAGTTACAGTGATATATTGTCAAAAATAAAATCAAAGTCAAAATTTCATTTAAAATATTGTAAAAAAAAAAAAAAAATAACCAAATAATAAAAACATTACTTAATTTTAATTTTGCAGTAATGTCTTCTTAGAAATAGAAATTAGTGAGAAAATAAGCACTTCAACCTGTATAAAGTGTAATCTGTCTTTAATTTATTAAAGGATTGCAGATTATTCTGAGATGTTTTGAGGTACTTCCTGTACTCCCTTCAGTAATTGTAAAGACAGCAGAACAGGCACTTAATTTTGCACAGTTGTTACTTTAATTACATATTTCTTTTAATATTTAAGGTTTTTTACTATTTCTGAATTGGACAATTTATAGTTGATCATTATCAGATCATTAATAGTTATCCATTAAAGTTCTTATTAAGTTTAATATAATAGACAGTTCTAATAGTTAAATGATAGGACTGTACTTTGGATGGTAACTTAATTATTCAATAATCATTTAATAAAAATAAATAACAGTGGATGCTCACATGCTTGAAATACTGTTCTTATGTTATCAGGTGGTAGATGACTTTCATCAACCGGTGAAATACGACCACTTTGCTTATTGGAGGCTTGAAGTGGTGAAACTCATGTTTAGTCTCTAGAGCAAAGTTTCCGGCATCTCCCCCCCCCAACATACTTCTTCAATCCATGCACGGTACTAAGTACTATAGGTTTTGATACCTTTCGTTTTTGGGGTTTTTATAAAAAAAAAAAAAAAAAGCAAATTTTTTAACCAGTGTATTGGTATGTAAAGCTGATAGTGTAATAAGAACAGCATTTCAAGCATGTGAGTATCTATATAAATGCCGACTGGGCTAGCCAGGTGGGTAAAGTGCCTGCCTGGCAACCCAAAGGTTGCGGGTTCGAATCCCGCCTTGGGCTTGGATCAGTGTAAAATGCAAAAACTTTGGGAGGTGCATTATGGCCACAGAAGCCGATGTGCCAACAACTAACAAAAAAAAAAAAAAAAAAAAATCATATAAATAATAATTATTTATTTTTATTAATTTATTACTAAATAAGTTAAAATTAATATGGAATTTACCTAATGGTTAATTTTTAATTGTCCAATTCAGAAACAGTAAATAATCTTAAATATTAAAAAGTAAGAAATGTAATTAAAGTGACAGCTATGTATAACTATAATTAAAAATAGCAAGAGCTTAAAATGCTGAAAGTTAAGAGGGAAAATATGCACTTTAGTCAAAGCTTAAATAAAACCGGCACTCACCTCGTGATCCATTTAGTTGCATGAATTATACAGGGTGTCTCAAAAATATAAAGCATAACTTCAGGAATGAGTTCCTCATATGTAGACAATAAAAATATTTTATATCAACATAGTTCCGGAAATGCTTGGTTCCCGAGTTATTAACCGGAATGTCTTATCTCCCGCAGGCGATTTCCTTCATCACAAGGTACTGACAGAATCTGGTGGTTTTTCCATTCTGACTATGTACTCAAATCAGGAGCAAGCGGATATGCACTTTGTATGGCTTGGCAGATGGCAATGCTCTGGGGGCTCGTCGTTTGTACCATCAAGGGTTCCCAGAACGAAGATGTCCAGACAGGAAAACGTTTGAAGGTATCCATCGCCGCCTTTGTGAACATGGGACCTTTACACCTCGTGCTGCCGACAGAGGACAACATCCAAAATCTCCTCCTCTACTTCAGGAGTCGTAGAACTTGGTCGTCCTCTGTCGGCAGCACGAGGTATAATGGTCCCATGTTCACAAAGGTGTCGATGGATACGTTCAAACATTTTCTCATCTGGACATCTTCGTTCTGGGAACCCTTCATGGTACAAACGACAAGCCTCCAGAACATTGCCATCCGCCAAACCATACATAAAGTGCATATCCGCTTGCTCCTGATTTGAGTATGTGGTCGGAACGGAAAACCACCAGATTCTGTCAGTACCTTGTGATGAAGGAAATCACCTGCGGGAGTAAGACATTCCGGTTAATAACTCGGGAACCAAGCATTTCCGGAACTATGTTGATATAAAATATTTTTATTGTCTACATATGAGGAACTCATTCCTGAAGTTATGCCATGTATTTTTGAGACACCCTGTATTAAAAAAGGGGGTATGAGATGGTCTCAGATTAAAAATTAAGCTCAGAGGAGGAAGAGGTGCACTGCATCATCCTCTAGTTGTCATTTTTAAAACATAAAACTGTAAAATTATGTTTAAATGAGAATAAGGCCAATAATCATGATGGACTTTCATTAAAAACATCTTCAGTTGGCACTGAGGAAATGAAAGATAGAGAATCGGCGTGAACTTTATAAGTACCCGAAATGTTTTGCTGAACACGTGGGATTTTAATGCACGCGAGATTCCAAATTGGGGAAAGGTAAGCCAGAAGTTTGGTGTTGAGTATGTCAAGGTTGGTGTTAAGCCGGCACCATTCTATTATGAGAGTTTCATATTGAAGAAGCTTGTAGCTTGAATTTAATTTAATTTAATAATGGTAATTGCAGCATCAATTGAGGGTTATGGTTGTGAGTATGCACATGTTCAGAGAGCTCTGTGTTTCCATGACATGTTCAGAAACTATTAACGTGGTAGTATGTGTGTGTATTTGCGGTAGTGGATGATCCAAATTTGTTGGTAGTGCTCCTGATGTGACACGCTTTGCAATCTGACTGGCAATTGACTAGATAAAATATATTATTAATATCTCCCATGTCGTATACGTGGGTTTCTTTGTATTTGTTAAAGGGAGTTCCTAATTTGTTATAAGTGGAGAAAATTAAGGAAATATCTGTGTTAGTGAAGACTTGACATAAACATCTAGCAATTTGACAATGTAAGGGAGGGCAACACGAGTATTTGAAATGTTAGGCTTTTTTATAACAGGATTGTTAGGGTTATGAATTTTATCCTGGACTGCTAGAATAGTTTGTTGAATTAATTTGACTGGATATTTCCTAGCTGTAAACTTTTCCGTAGGGTATTTTAACTCAAAAGCCAAATTATCTTGCAAATGGCAATATTTTACAGCATTAAACATTTGATTATAAAGAACGGATTTTTTTATACAAAGGGGGGTGATGTGAATGAAAGTGTAGGTATTTGCCTGTGTTTTTTTTTTTTTTTTTTTGTTTTTCTGTAGATTTTTGTACCTAGTCTATTGCCCATTTTATATATGATTAAGTTGAGGAAATTAATTTTGTTATTCGTTTCTAATTCCAAGGTATATTTTAATCCGGGATGTATTGAATTAAACTTAATAAAGAGATTGTCGATGGTAATTTTGTCCCCAATTAATAGAACGTCATCAGCATAATGGATGTAGAGTTTAATACCTACTGGAAATGGTTGAAGAGTTTGATGTTCTACAGTGGCGAGATATATTTCAGATAGGGGGCTGATATTCTGAAACCCATAGGGAGTCTGAATATTTGTTCATACACCTGATCTTGGAAATGGAAATGTCTAGCTTTGATCAACAGTAACAAGATCTAAAATGCTGTCGATATTAAGTGAGCTGTGGCTGGTTAAAGTATTATCTGAAGTTAGAAGATTGCATAAGGCTTGTAAGGCGAACTTAGGTCACCATTAGTATATAAGGACACTACATCAAAGGAGGCTAACAAATCATTATCAGAGATATTAATGGGGTTTATGCATTCAAAAGCTTGACGTGTATTATAAACTTGAAATTTAGAAAGCTTCACGAGAGGGGAGATAATCTTTACCAGGAAGAAAGATAAATTTGCAAAGACAGATTTGCTGTAAGAAATAATTGGGTGTAAGGGGTGGTCAGGTTTATGGAGTTTGATGCCAATACTAGATTTGTTTGTAGTAAATATCTGCACTTCACTCACATTTTCCTTAGCTATTATTCAAGAAGAGTTATGGAATAGGTTCCATAACAAATACAAATTTCTACACCACATACATTATCTAAAATTTAATTTAAAAAGGAGTATGACCTCAGCTGAATGGATCAGGTTTGTCGAATTAAACAGCGCTCGTATCAATGCGGCAATTAATTTTGTTAACCAGAAGCATTCTAGGAAATGGGACACGCTTGCACAAACCCACCATAATTCATGCAACTAAACGGATCATGAGGTGACTGCCGGTTTTATTTAAGCTTTGACTAAAGTACATATTTTCAGCTATGTATAATTAAGTTACACAAGCCTGTTCTATTTTTCCAGTCACGGGAGAAGTGGTACAGGAAGTCTCACAGAAATGTCTGACTAATCTGTAAAGGCAGATTTACACTCTATGCAGGTTGAAGTGATTTCCATTTCCTGGTTACTATGCACCATACTACTAAAAGAACATTGAATATCCTCTTTGTTTATATATGTATTATTTGGTTTAGTTTCCACCAACGTTTGGATCTGAGTTTCAGAGAATTTCTTCAAAATCAGCCATGTAAGCCCACATTGTTTCTGGTCTTGTTGAACAGCTTTGCCCTCTTATGCTGATTTTTGAAACTGTCCTAAATATAAAAATTGCTATATTAGTTCTAAACACAGTTGATAGAAGTTCTCTGTAGAGTTTTAAGAGAATATGTACATGTACAGATGTAGTTTGTTGATACTACATTGAACTTTTAAAATGTATGTATAATGTTCATACGTGTGAAAATATAAATGTGTTAACCTGCAATTTAGTGATTTTTGCTCCTTGTGAAAAATATCACTTTATGAGAACTGGTTAATTCTCTAAATTAAATTTTGGAGAATTATGGAGAACAGTTTTAGAACTTCTGCTTTAATTTATTTAATTAATTTATTAGCATTATCCAGCAGTTTTGCCACCATTTCCAAATTGTACAGTTTCTTACAGTGAAATTATTTGCATGCGTGCGCGTGCACACACACACCCACACCCATACACAACTGCTTTTATATATTGGCTGTGGGAAGTTTGTGCTGAGTGTTCATTTTGGTTTTTCATGATTAGACTTCCAACTGCTTCTCTGATAGTGTGTTATATGAATTACTTTAAATGACAATTGCATTTTATTTTTAAAACTGATTTGTTTGGTATATTTGAGATACCCTTTTTGTGTGTGTTCACTCTGGTAGCTTGTGAGGGATAAGTCAAATTACACGCTGTAGTTTTGGAATAGAGCACATATTTGATGAAAGGTGCTTGGGTTGTTTTTTGATGATATAACTTTGATATTGGCTGTTTTTTTTTGTTTTTTTTATTATTTTATTTTAGCTATTTATTAAAAGAAAATGCAGTTACCAGAAGTGGTTTATTGAATACTGAGAAAATATTTTAAAATTTCAGATTTTCACCAAACTATCATTTATATGAAAACTATTGTAACTTTGATATATCGTGTTCATTATCACTTGTGATTAACTCATAGTATCAGTTGAATAGCATTATATCTGTGAATGAGTTGTGATTTATAATCCCAGAAAAATTACCGCTTTATTGACATTAATTATATCAGTAAATTTAACTCGTATTGTACTATAATATTAGTAATATAGAATTACCCTTGCTTTCTGAAAGAGTATTATTTTTGGATGTTTGCTGGTTTGTAGAGGTGGTCTTGAGCTGCTGTTCAACAACCAAAAGAAACATGACATCACCCTGCCCCATAGCCACAAAATATGTAAGTAGATTTTAGTAAATGAGCTTTTATGTTATAAAAAAAAAAACAAGGACAAAGTTCTTTACAGAGACTAGATTATAAATTTTGAATTGCCCACTGAAAAAAATAGTACAGTCTGTAATTCATAAAAAAATTGTGATAACATTGTGTGCAAATCAGTTAATATGCCAAAATACTTCAAAATGTAGAATATATTGTTTAAAAAAAAACTACAAATGAAAAATTTGTAAAAAAAAAATTATTGCATCAGTTATATAGTATTCCTTTAAAAAAATTAAATATTTTTAGTTCAATTGTTGTTTTGTATCAGTTTTTTTTTTTTTTTTTTTTGTACGTTTTGTTTTATAGTAGTTGTAGGATATACCCTGTACAAAGTTTTTACTTTCTGCAGGGTGTATTCAGAGTCCAGATTCATACTAAATATTTATATTATAAATTGCATGAATATTTATGCATGTTCTCCTAAGCCTTTCCCCCCATAAACAAATAAAATAATCTGATGCCACTGAATTGGGACTTTTGATGAATCCTGCATTTCATCTTTGTGCTGTGTTTTTTTTTTTTTTTTTCCTCTCCTTTAATATCTGTTCAGTTTTCTTATTATTAATAGTTATTATAACCAGATATTAAAAAAAGGGACAAAATTAGGATTAAAATTTTGTATATGAAATTACAGCTGCACTTTTAATCTATTTTGATTAGGTCATCGAGTCACAGTTTTCAATTAATCTATGATGATATGAAAAGTTTTATCAAGGAAAAAAATTCTCCAGGAAGAAACGTTTACTTCCCTCATGAAACTGGCCTAATATTATTTTGCTCAAGTTGCTTATTTGCCTTATTCCTACAAAATTTTATTTTATTCTTGCAGAACTCTTGTTTACTGTCTCTTTTCATCTGGTTGTTGTTGTCTTTCCCCCTCCAGCCTACTTTCCAAAAATGGAAGGGTGTCTTAAGACCACATGCAAATCTCTAAAAACTTGTGTTTGATTCAAACAAAATTTATACTATAAGTAAGAGGTTTTTTTCGTGTTTTTTTAATGAAAACTTCAAGCACGAGAGGTATTAGAACCTATAGTGCTTAATGCCATGCATGGTTGAAAAGATGAAAGAAGATACCTGTTGATATTAGACTTGAATTTCTGTAGATTGTAATTTAAAGGAAATATGTTCCAGAAAACAGAAGTTGAAGTAATAAATGAGGACGAAGAAACGTTCGTTCTGTGAGGTTGAAGTTGTACAGTAAAAGGGTGCTGATTGGTTGCGGCATGTGTTCTGACTTGTTTGGCAGAGAGAGCAGGAATTATAGAAGAACAGTGCCCATGGAAGTACAGCCACTCCTCGATTAATGTAATGTAAGGGTTGCGTTCCACGAAATGCCACGTAAGTCGAATTTTATGTGTCACAATTTCCGTAAATAAGCATTTAGGGAAATTCTGCACTCACAACTATGCGTGCTGAATTCGATAGAAGTGGAAAAGAAATGTTCGATGAACATGTAAAAAGAATTATTTACATGTTAAATTTTTTTTTATCTCATGTGCAGGAAAAATTACAAAAGTGTACAAAATTTTCAAAATTATAAAATTACAAAAAGAGAGAGGAGACAGGCATAACATCAGCAAGTTTTACCTTTTGAGTATCATTGCCAGAATTAACTCTTCAGCTGATAAGCACGCCACTGCAGAAGTTGAGGTGAGGGCTGTTGGAGATTTAAAAGTGGTTTTTTTCCAACACATCACAAAATTTCTCTGCAGCTGCAGAATCGGCACTGGCGACTTCACCGCATACTTTAATGTTTTGGAAACCAGCGCAATGCGTGAACCTATTAAACCACACGTTACTTGCCATGAACTTGACTTGGGGTTTGCCGTACTTATCGTTATCTTCATAATTACTTCTTGCTTGAATGGCCATTAGATTCAGGGACACTTGCTTCTGAATCTGATTTTCCATCCTTATTATTAATAGCTTTTTCATCTTCACTGTTTTGTGGTCACTGTTGGGGTGGACTGGCCCTGGTGTGAAATACGTTGATCCTTTAACATGTTCTTTTATACGCGCACTGTCCCTTAAATTAGTATTCACTGTTGAAGCAGCGAGACCTAAATCCGTGCAATAGATGACAAACTTTGTCCTGCTTCGTACTTAAAATAAAAATAAATTTTCTGTTTATACTCCCGGACGACGAAATGCCCAGAGGAGTTCACAAAATAGACAGAATACAAGAAACAGCACCGTATTCAACAGTCACGGGCTTGAATCCTGGTCACTCAAGGCACGTGTACTTATGCACCCACGTGCCTGACCACTAGGCTATGGTGGCCTTTTAATTGATCTTAATTAATCAACAATCATCTTCATAACTTCTTGATTTATCATCTTCATTTCTAAATCAATTTTGTTTCTTTTCGTAGCACTGCCAGCACTTGCACTTTCCGTTGGTCCCTTCACCATTGTAATAAGTAAATAGGAATGAAGAAAAGATTCTGAAAATTTATTAATGTTTTTTATATGATTGAAGATTTCAGTGAAGGGGGGAACGTATTTCACCATAATACCATAACGTAAAAACCTACAAAATTCCAGTTATCCGGATTATTGCAAATGCAATAATCAAGTTAACTGCCCATTTATAATTAGATGCACTAACAGAAAAGCCCAATAAACCGGAAAGTGCAAATTGTTTTTGTTTTATGGTAGCGACCTCCAGAAATGTGTTTTCGAAAAATATCACAAAGGCATTCAAAATTGATTCTTATAATGGAACATATGATAACGATTAAAGGGTAGTGCAATTTCCATTATTAAATATGACCTTTTAGAGAGATAAATAGCTTAGTTACAAAGGGTACTAGGAAAGTTTTGCAATACAGCTTTGTTTATTTAATTTTTTCAAAATAATTTCCTCTACATTCAATACACCTCTCCATCCTCCGAAACCAATCTTTAAACCAGTTCTGCCAAGTTTCACTAGGGAGTAAAGCACACTCGTTGTCCCAAGCCCGTAGAAGGTCCTCATCACTGGAAAACCGCCTCCCTTTTAGCTTCATTTTCACATGCGGGAACAGTGCAAAGTCGCAGGGAGCAAGGTCTGGGCTGTAGGGAGGGTGCTCGAGAAGTTTCAGTCCTGTCGTGGTCAAATATTCGGTGCAGGCTTTGGCGCGGTGAGCTGCAGCATTATCGTGATGGAGGTACCAGGTGTCCATTCTTGACTTTGGCCGTAGGTTCTTCATAGATCCAATGACTTTAGGCAGGCATTGTTCAGTATACCACTTAGCTGTGACTGTCTTCTGCGTGTGCAAAATGACATGTTCCACAATTCCACTCGATTTGAAAAATACAGCTATCATTTTCTTCTTTACAGATCGGGATTTTCTGACAATTACGGGTGTGTCGTCATCATCAAAGACCCAAACTTTGTTTTGAGCCTTGGTCGGCAGATCGTAATAGTACAGCCAAGTCTCGTCACTCGTCACGATGTTGTTCACATACCGAGATTGTCCCTTATCAAATTTTTTAACATCTCCCGGCACCAAGTCACACGTCGTGTCATCTGCTCTTCAGTCAGTTGATGCGGCACCCAGAGAGAACAAAGTTTCTTCACGTGCAAATGATCTTGCAGAATCGAACGAATTGCTGGTGCATTTAGGCCCAAAGTATCCTCTATCTGTTGGTAGGTCACTCGCCTGTTTTCGTCAAGCATTTTCCTCGCAGCAGTAACGTTTTCCTCCATAACTGACGTTCGTGGCCTTCCCGGCCTCTCAGAATCCTCCAGAGTGAAATTTCCCCTTTGGAATTCTCTATACCACCTGAATATCGTTGTACGATGTGGACAATCATCATCTAGTGCAAGAGTCATTTCTTCTAAGCACTGGTCTATGGTTAAACCACGCACGAAATTATACCGCAAAACTGTCCTTATCTCATTTCGTGACCACGATGCCATCGCAAGCACTTTACACTCTCACTACTAATGAATAACTGCGCCCATCGACTTGGCGCAGCGGCTACTATGCACGTATGAACATGTCTCAACATGCAGCAACAAGCAGCTTCCTGTGATTCATTGTTGCGTCATATTGCAAAACTTTCCTAGTACCCTTTGTATATAGCAAAAATTTCAACTTCTGAGGTCTTGAAACGAATTACCAAAAAAAAAAAAAAAATGTGTTATTGGGTTCACATTATGATATTTTCACGATACCTCCATTTATTCCTACAGGATGCAAAATATGTTTCCACAATTTTTTAAAGTTTGCACCGGCCGGCAAAAACTTACGTAAAGTCAAATTTCCATAAGTTTGAGTATTACGTAAGTCAGGGAGGGGTGTATTTATAGAAAGGCATGCAGCAGAAACAGAACGTCTATGAGACAGAGATATTTTACAGATGGGTCATTAATTAACCTAACTACCTTCTTTTGATTAGAATCTATAAGTCTGAGAGAGGTTTTGGGGACACTGCCCCAGATGTTGTAACAATATTCCATGGTAATGCAGATTTGTAATTTGTACAGAGTGAATAGCTGTTTGGAAAAAAAGTAATGCCAAGACTGAAAGAGAAAAACAAATTTTTTAGATGCAGAGAAGGCAATATTTGTGATCTGCTTATGCCAAGAGAGATTAGAAGTGAAGGTAATTCCTAAAACCACATATGTGATCTTGTCTAGAAATCTGAGTGTTATCGAAGATAAGCATAGAAGCAGAAGCACCCTTTTTTTTTTGAGATATAAGAGAGGATTGAGTTTTAGAAGGATTGAAATCAACTAAGTTACAGTGGCAGACAAATAAAAACTGCATCACTTGTGAATTTTGCAAATAATGTGTTTTGTGCTGCATTGTGGGTTGCGGACATGTTTGAAATGCATTTGTTAGATGGGATATATATTTCTGTGAATGAAATCCATTAAAAAGACTCCACCTGATATTGCCATAAATATCTTCCCAAAGGGTAAAATACGTAATTAATGGAAATATGAGAAATCATGCAAATGGCAGTCATGACAAACAAACCTACATTTTATTGCATTTACATGTACAAACTGAAATGACAAGTTAACGTAATAGTATTATGTACTGTAAATCAGCAAAATAAGTCCTCAATATTTTGTTGTTCCTCCTTGAGGTGCAATTACAGCCTTGCAACGATCTGGCATAGAGTTAATCAACTTCTGAATATACGGTTGCCCATTTTCATAGTACCACACCCTTACAATACTCTCCTGCAACCGAACCTTACTTGTTGGCTTCTTCTGAGCAATTTTAAACAACGTTATGCACCAGCAATTTTGAGTAGGGTTCATATCTAGACCGTTGCCGAGCCAGTCGAGCACTGTAATGCCAGCATTTCTGAGGTATGACTGCATCTTAAGGGAGGAAAACATTGGTGTAAATATGTTTTAAGCCGTGTGAGACAAGAAGACAAACTGATCATTAAATCTAAATAGCATAAAACTTAACCAATTTTGCTGTGTGGCATAATAACTGCACAATCATACATCAACTGTTATTAAAAATATAAATAGTGTTATGTTATATTAAAATAATGATGTAGATAAATGAAATAAATAGAATGATAAAATTCCACCGGATAAAACTGATAAAAAGGTAACTGTCTGTACAATAAAATATGAAATTTTAAACTGCAAAGAATTATTTACAATAAAACAATGTAAATAAAAAACAGGATGATAAAAATGCTAAAACACCGTAGCTTTCAGAGGCATCTGCCTCCTTTTTCAACACTGTTGAAAAAGGTGGTGGATTCCTCTGAAAGCTACGGTGTTTTAGTTTTACGGAATTTTATCATTCTATTTATTTCATTTATCTACATCATTATTTTAATATAACATAACACTATTTATATTTTTAATAACGGTTGGTGTATGATTGTGCAGTTATGAATATGTTCTGTTAATAAACTTAATTTGCCCCACCCCTTTGCTTGATATGCATCCCCAGACCATCTGACCGGCAGGGAACTTTACAGTCAGGGTGGTATGCCTCTGATTTTCGTCTTGTGACACATCCGAGCCATGCAGGTTGAATTTCGATTTGCCAGAAAAAATGACAGTGTCCATTTGCTCTTTTGTCCATGGAACATGCGTTTTAGCCCAAGCAAGTCGCTTCTTCCTCATTTGTTGGGTCAACAAAGGCTTCTTCTTGGGCTGATAGGCATGCAGACCACATTCCGAAAGCTGTCTTTGGATAGTTGGTGCACTTGTTTCAACACCAGAGGCCATCTCAAAGTCCAGTTTTAGATCAGGAGCACTAGCATGGTGATTACAAAGGCAGAACCGTTTCAAATATCAATCTTGACAAGGCGTAGTCACTCTCTTACAGCCTGATACAGGTCTTCCCTTCACATTGCTAGTTTCATGCTTTAATTTCAGCACCCGGGATACTGTTAGCTGGTAGCAGCCTATTTTATCAGCGATAGCACACACAGAAAGCCCTTCCTGGGACGGTGCAACAGCTACACTTTTTCTTACTTGCTGTCAACTGAACATATGGAGCCGTGCTTGCACCTCTGCAAAACAAGGTACTAATGAACGTGTATACCCTTCCAACACTGTATTTATAGAAACAACTGATGCAATACCTTTGCTTTGCGACAAACAAAATGACTTATCAAACAATATCTTATACATTTTGCTACAAATGTTACTTTTTTTAAGGTGATGCAGTTTTTTTATCCGCCGCTGTATATTTGCCCCCCCCCCCCACTATAGAATTACCTGGAGGTTAGCATTTAACAAATTAGTGGATATTCAAGAAGTTGAAGCTGTTTGTGCAGGGAAAGGTTTCCCACACTGGTAGGTGGAATGCAATGTGCTATCATCAGCAAAACTATGGATAGGATTTACGGTCAGTGGAAGAAGGTTTTTAATATACAAAAAGGCAAAAGAATGGGAGAAAGAACTGAACTTTGGGTAACAGCTGAATTAGTGACGAAGTTAAAAGACAGAGAGCCATCTACCGCTACCCAGAGTGAGAGTCAGAAAAATAACTGGATACCCAATTACAAAAAACAGTTGGCAAACCATAAGATGGAAGCTGGCTTAGAAGATCTTTATGCCAAACACAATCAAAATCCTTTGAAATGTCAAGAGCAACTGCTTGAATTTCATCAAACTTTTCCATTGAATTTGTCTATAGATGGGTAACATAAGCCAGAATATCACAAGTGGATCGACACTGATGGAATCCATACTGGTGAACGTTGATCAGATGGAAGGTTTCTAGCTAGTTTAAGAGTTGGGGGTTAATAGATTTCTCCATTGCTCTAGAAAGAGTAGAAGTAAGTGCAATAGGACTATAATTGGATGGGAGGAATTTATCACAATTTTTAGCAGCTGCCTAGATATCAGCAAATTTCCAAGCAGAAGGAGAAAACACTCAGTGGAGAATGTAGGACTTGGGTTTAAATTGTTACCAGTTTTGAATGTCACACAATAATACACTCAGAACTTATCCACCCCTTTTTTAAATTTATTTTATTATTATATTTTTTTAATTTTATTTATTTTTTACTTTTTAAAATTTATTTTATTATTATATCTCTTAAATTTATTACTTATTTTAGCAATCCAGCATTTAGATTTTCTAAGTCACAGTTGAAAACAATTTGATGGTATAGAATCAGATTGCTATGTAAATCACTCTGATAAATATAATCTTAAAATCTGCAGTTCGTTGATGTGCATATTAGGAGTGTGGTTAATCTTTTCGGGAGTACATACATATATTTGTTTTGCATGTGATGTTGTGGGCTTTGAGTACATACATAAATTTAAATTTTCAATGGATGTCTCCTATATAATTCATATAATGTAAATTGTTTTGAACTTTTCCAGTACATGCTGCCATCACTTATTTTTGTTTAGAACTAATTGTAGCCACAGTTTTAATAGATGGCAGCACAAAAATATCTGAAAATCAGAGCAGGAGGAAGAAATTGCATCTGTCAGCTGTCATCTGATTTTGGGTTAAAAAAAAAAAAAACTTTAGATTGATTAAATTGAATCAAATGTTAAATAAATCAACTGCATTAAAAAACAATAACCATAAGTTTTTAACATTTAAGAAAATTTTATTTTTTACTTTTTTACAAATTTTAAAAAGTTTCTGATTTTACTCTTGGAAATAATTTAAATCTAATGTTGGGAAATCAAGTCAAAATAATACGAAATTAATATATAAAGCACTTAGGTACATTTTTACAATTAAATTTTTTTTTTCAAAATTAAAACCATAGTGCTCACAGTAGTAGAAACCTTATTACTGTGAGCACCCATTTGGCAAACTCCTAATAAAAGGGTTAATTATACAAGTCAAGCCAAGCTTCTTCAGAATTATTTAGACAAGAATTGCAATGCAGAAAAATTTTTAAACATTAAGCATTTTTTAATACTTCCAGATGTAAGGTTCTGCATTTTGGAGATAACATTCTGACAATACCTTATACAGTGGGGGAGAAGTGGATGTGTTGGGTGTGAGGGAGAGATTTGGACATCATGATACTGTGCCAGATATGAGGGCTCTCGTTTGTTGTAAGCAGGCGACCAGAAAGACTGTCTTATCAGTGATTTACCATACCTTTGTGTCTAGAAAGAAGGTTAGTGTTTTTTCAATGATTGGTAAGACCACATTTGGAATATTGTACTGAGGCTGCACCTAAAAGATGGTGCTGAATTTCTTGAAAGTGTTCCAAGATGGATGACTCATCTGGTAAGAATAGCAAAGGGATGTCTATATGAGGAGAGACTGCAAAAGATAAGCTATGGGACTTGGTGTGGGCGGGGAGCTATTTTATTGATATGTAGAAGGCAGACTAAATGCTTTCTATGTTTCAATCAGGTGGTGGAACAAAATAAAAGACATTCTCATTGAAATGAGACAAAAAGAGTAGGAAGCATAACTAAAACTATTGTGGAAATTAATAGACTGTACCTTAGGAGGCTCACATTTTGTCAGTGTGTTGTCAAATGCTGAAATAAACCTGCATCAGTACCTTCTGGCAGTGGGAAGAGTATGAAAATAGTGAATATAAGTTACACAGTTTTTTTAGGCATAATTTATTTGTATTGTCTTGTACTAATACTAAATCATTTTAATGAGCACTGAATAATTAGTTTGCAGTTAAAATATTTTACCAGGTTTTTTTTTTTATTTTTTTGTATAATTTTGAAAAATGTTTGAACTCTTGATTGAAAGAACATTGTTTACTAGCTGTGCTGCTAGTAAACAATATTCTAGTAAGCAGTTCAGTATTAAGAAATACGGAGCAAAAATTTTGGATCAAATATAACCCTCAGCTTTCATTTGTATGAAAGATAAGGCCATGTAGAGTTTGAGTATCCTGGCTCATGCGGGGTCTGAATGCATAAAGGAACAGACAGGCCTATAAACATTCTTTCTGTATGGTATAATATTCAGATTTAAAAACATATAGTTAAGAACTATATGAAACTTTAGCTCTAGCACAACAGATTTGGGCACTTGGTGGTTGTCATGGTGCCAAAATTTGTTATAATGGCTTCTAGTAATTACAGTATTGTTCTGAAGTTATTTTCTATTCACACGTCTGATGTTTATTTATACTAACAAATATCTTCATTGGTGTTTGTATTATTTGATAAACTGTTGACTGTTACAGCAGCAGTTAGTTGTCAACAGCATTCTTATGGCATGAACTTTATATTGGTAGTGTAGTGATAAATTGAAGAATAGCAGCTCTACAATCAATAAGATTCAACTTTCGTTATGATGGTGTGTAAACTATTATAGCGAAATTTCTGCTTTTTTTCTATATAATTCATTTTATAGTGTTATTGTCAGTTTGTAATTGGTTTGATGTAGTTTTTTTCTATCATATGAAATATACATTCGGTTAATTAAACTTTGTAAAAGTGATAAATGAGTAGTTGTATACAATATTTTCACAACCAAAAAATGAGTGCTGCTGATGTTGCAAATACGTTTAAAAATTAAGATGCTTGTATCTCTGAGAGTGAAGTTAATGTAAATTTTAGTATTCCTTTTTGAAATTTTGGTTTTTGGAGGACATCACTGATTGTGTTAGAACTGAAGAAAAGTATGGCAGTCAAAAAGTCGGATAACTAGCGTGCATTAATTACAAGTACATTTTATGTACCATATGCTCACTTACATAAAATTTGTCAGTTTTAAATTAAATGTTGTTGCAACCATGAGGAACTTGTCAAAGCAATGTGCATATTGAATGCTTTTTCTTCCGACCACATTATCTCATAAAGTCCATAGTGGTAGTCACTGTTCGTAAGTACCAAATCTCGATTGAAACAAAAGTTTTTCTGATACTGAAATGGAATACATGGTGACATAACTGAGGGCTCATCTGTTGCATCCATTGATAGGGCACCACCCTAATGTGATTGTATTCCATCTAACTGGGGGTTGGGTGGGGGGAATGTTGTATTTATTTTGTTTTTCCCACCTCACTTCTATCATGCAGTATGTGTCATATTTTAGGGTTATGACAGTCATCAGGGCAGGATCCAGCATTACTTATATTACATTACGATGGTACATATTCAAAATACTTTTTTGGCCATTGGACTCAGCCTGTTGATAACACTCCAGAAGGGTCCAGATTGGCTAGTGTGTAATCTTGTAGCCTCTATTCTTCTGGTTGTGACTAGAGGAGGGAGTCCAAATAGTGTATGGGGAGGAGTAATTCATAGGCTGGCAGTAGCAAACCAGTGGCACATTTAACATAGTTTAATATAGTTTTTGCCTGCTGGTGCAAATTTAAAAAATATCGTGGAAACCCATTTTGCATCCTGTAGGAATAAATGGAGGTATTGTGAAAATATCGTAATGTGAAGCCAATAACACATTGTGGGGGTTTTTTTTTTTTTTTTTTGTAATTCGTTCCAAGTCTTTCTAAAAGGTCATATTTATAATGAAAATTGCACCACCCTTTCATTGTTATCACACGTTCCCGTTATAAGAATCAATTTTGAATGCCTTTCTGATATTTTTCTAAAGCACTTTTCTGGAGGTCATGACTATAAAAATAAAAACAATTTGCTCTTTCCGGTTTATTGGGTTTTTCTGTTAGTGCATCTAATTATATTACAAACGGGTAGTCAACTCGATCTTATTGCATTTGCAATAATACTGATAACTGCAATTGTGTGGGTTTTTACACCATTATGGTGAAATGTATTCCCCTTCACCGAAATCTTCAATCATATAAAAAAACAAATTTTCTCTTCATTCCTATTTACGTGTTACAGTGAAGGGAAAGTGACCAATGAATGCAGGTGGTGGTAGTGCCGGGAAATGAAACAAAATTGATTTAGAAATGAAGATGAAAATGATTAAGTAGTACGAAATAGGACAAAGTTTGTTATCTATTGCAAGGGAATTGGGTCTCACTGCTTCAACAGTGAATACTATTTTAAAGGACAGTGCCTGTATAAAAGAACATGTGAAAATATCAACAGTGATCGCAAAACAGCGTTTAGGTGCTATATCGAAGATGGGACAGCTGTTAATAATATGGATGGAAAATCAGATTCAGAAGTGAGTGCCCTGAGTCTAATGACCGTTCAAGCAAAAGCAACAAGTATTTATAAAGATATTAAGGATAAGTACGGTGAACCCCAACTCAAGTTCATGGCAAGCAACGGGTGGTTTAATAGGTTCAAGCATTGTGCTGGTTTCCACAACGTTAAAGTATGCGGTGAAGTCGCCAGTGCCGATTCTGCATCTGCAGAGAAATTTTGTGATAAGTTGGAAAAAATTATTGATGAAGGTGGCTATTCAGCACAGCAAATTTTTAACATTCACGAGCCTGCTCTAAATTGGAAAAAAATGCCGGATTGAACATAAATAGCCAAAGAAGAAAATACAGTGCTAGGTTTCAAAGCTTCAAAAGATAGGGCCATGCTCTTGCTTGAGGCTAATGCAGCAGGAGATTACAGATTAAAACTACTGCTTGTGTACGATTCTGGAAATCCTCGTGCATTTAAGGGCATCAATAAAGCTGCCCTACCCGTGTACTTCCGATTGAACTAGAGAGCATGGATAACAATATCTCTTTTTGAGGATTGGTTTAAATGCTGCTTCATTCCCGAGGTTGAAAAATATTGTAAAACAACGACATTCCTTTCCAAGATTTTTCTTCTATAAGTTAATGTTCCTGGACATCCTACACATCTAGATGATTTTAATTCGAACGTTGAGAGTCACATTTCTGCCGCCAAACATGACTTCACTCATGCAACCTATGGATCAGGGTGTTATTTCGAATTTAAAAGCGTATTATTTACGCACAACATTTGCTCAGGCATTGTCTGCAGTAGACTATGAGAAAAATTTTACGCTAAGAGACTTTTCGAAATCTTACAGTATTTACCACGCCATCTTAAACATTAATAAAGGCCTGAGCAGAAAAGGCTTCGAAGGATTTGGAAAGACCAATCATATAAAGAGGTTACAGATAAGATTGTAAAGGTTGCAGGGTTACTTCAGTTGGAGGTTGATGCCAAAGACGTGGAGGAGTTAATAGAGGAAGAAGAGATGGAATTATCTAACAAAGAACTTATTGACTTGCAGGCAGCGATAGTGAAAGACGAAAATGCTGATGAAGTTCAAGTTGAACCAAATGAGGAACCGAGACATTTCATCACCAGAGAGATGGCAATGGCAAGGTTTGAGAAGATGGATCCTGACAGCGAACGATTCTTAAAAGTTAACAGAGAGGTGAATGATATGCTTGCGTGCTACAAAGAAATCTACAATGAAAAGAAAAAAGCCACCGTCCAATCATCCCTTAATATATTCTTTTGTAAGGTTGAGCAGTCAACCCCTTCTAAATCTCCGCAGTGGCGTACTTATCAGCTGAAGACGTCGATTCTGACAACGATGCTCGAGGGATAAAACTTACTGACGTTATGCTTGTCTCCTCTCTTTTTTTGTAATTTTATAATTTTGAAATTTTTTTAAATTGCATGCATTTGTAATTTTCCATGCGCATGAGATAAAAAATTGAATAAATACAATAAATAATTCTATTTACATGTTCGTCGAACATTTCTTTTTTGATTCAGTCAATTCAGCAATCACAGTCACAGTCAATTGCGAGTGCTGCACAAGCATGGAGGGAATTCAGACTTATGTAGCGTTCCGCAGAACACAACCCCTATGTAAGTCGGGGAGTTCCTGTATCAGTAAAGACTACTGATTTTAGTTAGTTTTTTATATAGCACGTGAAAATTGTTTAAATCATATTCTGCCAACTTTACCTTATCTTCACCAGTTCGTTCACAATGAATTGGTGAGGATTGAGGTATTAATGGAATAAGCTTATCCTTGAAAAGATCAATCTTGAAGAAATTTTTAATTTGTTTCTCTAATATACATGATTTATATAAATATACAGTTGTAATGTCTGATGATTAGTTTCCATCTACAGTGATCTAAGACCCACTTATTTATGTTTTCTTGACAGAATTGAAACTAAATTTCCTTGACAACTAACTTATTTTACTAATTATTTGTTCTACTGTCTACTTTAAAGGTGGTACTTATATGTAGAAGTATGTGATTATTTCTACTCTAGTTTTTCTTATTAGAAACTTCCCAGTCCGGAAATCTAAAATCCCAGCTCAGCAAATCACTCTGAACTTTTTGATTTTCTTTCTTTAATTGTATTTAATTTATTTAATTGTATGGATCCAATTAGTTAAGATGTCTCTTGCTTATTACTTATATTTATTCACAGTTTTGAAACCTAGAAAATTTTATCCAAACTCCCAACTCAACCTCTCTTTTGCCATCAGCTTTTCAAAATACATGTTTATTGTTTGCTGTTGTGTAGGCACTTCATATTACTAAAGCATTCAATCAGAATTGGCTTAAATGCCTTCTTTCTATCTTATGGTCTGCTTTCCATTAATTGCATAGTGTAGGCTATTCCTGTCTGATTGTTTGCTCTGTCTTCCATAATATCAAGTCTTTTTATCCTGCATATTAATCATCTTTTCTATTTACTAGAAATCCTATACATAGCTTTGGTAATGGTAGTACACTATGTTCCAGTTTCCATTTCATTAAATGCTGATTTCCTGACAGATTAATATGAACTTCTCCAACAGGGAGAAGTAACCTGGCAGTTGTCATGTAGGACCTGTTGGGTGCTTTGCAAGAAAATGTTTTTTGCATTAATTGTTGGTTCAAGATTAATGACCGAAACTTTCTATACCTTCCTAAATATAGGTCTACTCTTACTTAAGTTGGTTTTTGAAATAATATATTTGTTTTTCACAGAGAAATAGAAATGAAAGAACCTGACAGGTTATGTTCCAATTGCATGTGGAACAGTTGCTGTTCTTGCTCAAGGTTACCTGCCAGTAATGCCCTGCTCTAATTTTCTAACGAAAACATTTTCTTAGTTAATGTGCTAGTTTTGCTTTCAGCATCTCATGAATGTATGGCTCACACATTAATTTGAAATTGACTCATCAACTAACATGTCGCAGAGTACCTACTACAGAAAGTAATTCCTCTTTGTTTTGTTTATTTTATATAGAATGTTTTTTTTTTTTTTTTTTTTGGTTCCAGTAGTATTATTTGTTTGTTCATTCCTTTACTTGTTTGGAAAAAGCACATTAATATTTGCACAACTGTAAATTGTAAATTTTGCACTCTTTCAAAGTTCTCTGAATCAAAAAATGGAAATCACTGTTAGCTTCATGTTTATATTTATCACAATTATTTTTTTAATAATGTGTAAAAATAACATTTTTAAATATTTAATATATTTTTTTAAAAAATATAGTCTACCACAAAAATAGTATAAGTACAGTCTACTACAAAAAGTGTGCTGCACCTGTATCATCAATAAAACTCGGATTTATAGTTAAAATACATATTACCCTGACTTTTTTTTTTTTTTTTTGTTATCCCAGTATTTATATTAGAAATCTGTTCACTGAAAATAAATTGTCCTTTTTTTTATTATTCTCACAAAACACAAAGGCTCACACATACCTATGTTCGAATTTTATTTTGATAGTTAAACAGCAATAGTTTACTTACACAAAGTCCCTCTTATTTCAAAAATTTACCACTAGCACCCGAGTCTCCACACTAGTGAGTGTAGCACACATCATCACTGAAAGGTTGACTGCTCTTGGTCTAGTGTCTAATATTTGGCCTAAATGCAATCCTGCACTACTGTATTATTAATCTATCAGCAGCCTCTCATCCCTCAATGGGTTGCTGGTAGGTTAATAGGCATATAGCATTGTTGTAAGAGTTAAATTTTTATCAAGATCATGAAAGCATAATCACCCTTAAATTTTTAACTGTCTGTTAAATTATTTAAATATGATAAGACCATGAAATAAAACTCTTCGCTCATAACAATACTTGTGCTTACGTATTATTGTACAAATTACAGGAATACCTCGCATAGCGCGGTTTCGAACAGCGCAGGTTTCACTATAGCACGGTTTACAAATTGAAAAAAATTAACTGCGTTAAGCACCTTTTTTTTTTTTTTTTTTTTTTTTGTAGTTGTTGGCACATCGGCTTCTGTGGCCATAATGCGCCTCCCAAGGTTTTTGCAGTACTTTGATCCAAGCCCAAGGCGGGATTCAAACCCACGACCTTTGGGTTGCCAGGCAGGCACTTTACCCACCCGGCTAGCCCGGTTGGCGCATTACGCACCAATACATTTGATATACTGTATATGTATGTATTATAATGCCAGCACGCTGAATGTTGTCTCAACTCCCATTATATACGGACTCTGCTAGAATTCATACATTAGTAAACACTCTAGATTCCAAGCGGTGAGGTCGTTAACTGTGCGTAAGCTGTACAAATATTTTTCGCTGTGTATTTTTATTAAAGATTATTTTTTAAAAACGTTACACCTTTATACGCAAATATGAGTGGAAAGAAGAAATGTAATAGCACCGAGTGTTCTTCTATATCTGAACATCGAACAAGGTTCGAAAGTAAGGCAGGCATTGCAAAATGACATTCGATGTTATAAAGGGATGTATGCAGATAAAAAGAAGAAAAAAACTGTGCAAACTAAGCTGATCAGTTATTTTTCAAAATAAAAATACAGTAGAAACTTCACTTATATTCTTTTGGTATGTACATACTGCAATAAAAATCATTTGTGCTGTACTTACTAGTATTTTTCATTTTTATCATTTTAGTTTCTTTTTTTGCAAGAACTTTGTGTGCATCAATTTATAGTACACAAACACCTATATATTTTTGCAGCTCGACCCATATAATCAAATTGTCGGAATGCATTACATTAAAATACACACTAATAATACCTCGATCAGCGCGGTTTCTTTTTGGCACAAATTAACTGCGCTATGCAAAGTATTCCTGTAGTTCAAGATGCAAATAGACTGTCTTGAGGTACAACATATATATTGGACTATGTGGAACGGTTTGGGAAGATGCAGTAAAACACGTAATTTATATAATTGATATGAACTTGAAAAGTCATTGTGTAGAAACAAGGTAACTTTATTTCTTTGTTGAAAAACCCATATAGCATGTAGAATGAATGGCTAGTGTATTGGGTTCATTCCACCAGAGACAGCCATGTATGTGTTCCAGGCTATATTAAGCAAGCAGTGTGATATTGAGGAACAGTGTGTGTGAGTGTACAGAATTTAGCAAGAGAATGGGCTAACAGCTTGAGTGACTTGGTGCATGGCATGATAGGTTCTGCCACCCTGCTGGGTTGTTCATACACAACGATGTCTAGAGTATATTAAGAATTGTCCAACAACCAGAAAACCTCCAGCCAACAGCAGTCCTGGGGCTGGAGACAGCTATTTGATATGAGAGGCCAGCAGAGTGCAAAAAATAATGAGTGGCTAGAGGTTGCAAAAGTGTTCCAGGGGGTTCGCACTAAAAATTCTGTAATGGTGTCTGCCTAGGTTTACATAAGTATATTTTTGTAAACTGCAAACTAGTTTAATATTATTTATGCGGTCGACTCAAAATTTATACTTAGTTGTGGTTTGGGTCACGCACTGTTACATAGCGAGCAAGTGCAACGGCATGTTAGTGAGGGGGTTTGGTGCGAACACGTTTATGTATCGCACCTTTTGGCTGTGGTAAAAGGGTTATAAAAAATTTTAACTAATAATAAACAAAGATCATCATCATCAGCCATTTTCAATCCACTGCAGGATGAAGGCCTCTCCAGCAACTTTCCAGTTCCTTCTGTTTTGAGCACTGGCCATCCATTTACTACTCAAAAACTCATGAATTTCATCTATCCATCTCCGCCTTTGTCTTCCAGGTTTTCTTCTAGCTCCTCTTGGATACCATTCTGTTATTTTCTTAGTCCATCTGTCATCATGTCTTCGAGCTATGTGTCCTGCCCAATACCATTTTAGTTCTTTAGTTTTGATAAGAATGTCCTTTACTTGAGTTTGCTGCCTAATCCATGTGTTTCTCTTCTTATCTAACAGTCTGATTCCCAATATAATTCGTTCCATTCTTCGCTGTGTAGTTCTCAGCTTCTCTTCCATTCTTTTGGTGAGTGCTCAAGTTTCACTTCCATAAGTCATGGTGGGGAGTATACATTGGCTCATTATTTTACGTTTCAGACAAACTGGGATATTGCTCTTCAGTATGTGACTATATTTCCTGAATGCTATCCATCCAAAATTTATTCTTCTCTTGACTTCCAGCAATTTATCATTATTACAGCTAATAACTTGTCCCAGATAAGTATATGACTCCACCTTTTCAATTACTGCTCCTTCAATCATTATTTCCCTTTCTCTGGCATACTTGTTCATCATTACTTTTGTTTTAGCCATATTCGTCTTTAGTCCAAAATCCTTACTAACTGTGCATAACTGATTAAGATTTTCCTCTAATTCTTTGGGAACGTGGCTTATGACCACAACGTCCTCTTCAAATCGTAAATGGTTTACGTACTCTCTATTTACATAGACTCCTTTCTGCGACCAATTTAATCTTCTGAAAGCTTCCTCAAGGGCAGCAGTAAACAGCTTCGGAGATATTGTCTCCTTGTCGAACTCCTTTCTCGATTTTAAATTTGATACTGTCTTTGTCTAGTCTAATAAAGGATGTAGCATTCTCATATATTTTCTTCAAAATCATAATATATGGAGTATCTATGCCTTGTCTTTCCAGTGCCCGAAACATTGCCTTATGCTGTATGGAGTCAAACGCCTTTTCATAATCCACAAATGCCAGGCATAATGGTGTTTTATATTCATTTGCTTTCTCCATTAGCTGTGATATTACGTGAGGTGATCCATAGTTGAGAATCCTGTCCTAAAGCCAGCTTGCTCTTTCGGTTGATTCTCATCAAGTATTCTTTCTAATCTGTTAGTAATGACCCTTGTGAACAACTTGTAGATATGGGATAACAAGCTAATTGGTCTATAATTTCCAATTTCTGATTTATCTCCTTTCTTATGCAGCAAAACTATGATTGCATTATTCCACTGCTTAGGCATCACACCTTTTCTAATGCACTTTGTGAAGAGCCTTGCCAGTTTTTGTGCTATGTCTCTTCCTCTCAATTTTAAAAACTCTACAGTAACTTCATCTTCCCCCGGGGCTTTCCGATTCTTTATTTTCTTCAATGCATGTTCTACCTCATCAGGAAGAATATTGGGTATGTCGTATGTGTTGCTACTTTGCAATCCATCTTCCCCACTGCTGGTATCATTCCCTCGCTCCTTGTATAATTCTCTATAGTAGTCTTCTGCTATTTGAATTATGCCTTTTCTGCTGTTTATAAGTACACCATCGCTATTCTTCAGTTTCAGTATCATTTGTCTTTCTGTATTACTGCTCATGGCTGCTGATTTAAATCCTTTGTTTTCCCTTAATGCTTGTTCTACTTTTCTTGTGTTAAATCTTCTTATGTCCTCTCTGAGTCTCTTTCTAATGGCTTTGCATAACTCAGTATACTCAATTTTCTCCCTGTCAGTGTTTTTCTTGCTCTTCATTTGTCGTCTTTGGTTCATCATGACAAGTGTTTCTTGACTAATTTTTTCTTCTTTGGATTTCTGTTTCCCTATAGGTTTCTTGGGCTTTATCACTTTCAGAAAGTTGTAATATTCCTCGTCGATATCTTGGTCCTGAGCAGTCTGCAGAAGCTCAAACTTGTTCTTAAGTTCCAGTACATACTGCTTTTTCTCCTCCTCTGTTATTTCAAAGACCTTTGTATTATTTACTCGAGTCAGTTTTTTCCTTTCCTTTCCTACATCTATATCAAGTGTACATCTTACCATCCTGTGAACACTTCCAACATTTACCTTATTCAGGACAATAACATCATTCACAATATATCTTCTGTTAGTGAGGATGAAGTCGATTTCATTAGTTGTTAATCCATTTGGACTCTTCCATGTCCACTTTCTGTTCACCCTTTTCTTGAAAAAAGTGTTCCTTACTGACAGTCCTTGAGATTCTGCAAATTCCACAAGTCTTTCACCTCTTTTATTTCTTTCACCAATTCCAAAATTTCCTATAGTTCCTCTTTCTGCGCTGTTTTGCCTTTTTCCAACCTTAGCATTGAAGTCCCCCATAATAATAGTGTAGTGGGTTTTCTGCTCATCTAGAATACTCTCAATTTCAGTGTACATTTCTTCAACCTCTTCATCATCATGGCTCGATGTTGGTGCATAAATCATTATAATCTTTAGCTTGTACCTCTTAGAAATCTTGAATATTAGTCTTGACACCCTTGGTGATGTACTTTTGAATTCCAAAATGTTGTTTTTAAAATCTTTATGGACCAGAAACCCAACTGCACCTTCACTCCTTTCACTGTTTCCATTGGTGTACAGCAGATTTCCACTTGATAAACTTATAAGTGATTCATTTCTTCTTCTTGTTTCAGCCAAACCGATGATATTCCAATTCACATTTTCTAATTCCTTTTCCAGCTCTAATATCCTGTCTTCACCGATGAGTGATCGTACGTTATAACAGGCCAAGTTCAATTTCCGTGCATGGCAGCCTGGTCGTACCCAGAGATTCTTAGCACCCTCTGCTTCCACTCTGATCCTCTCGCTGCCGTAAGAGGGAGAGTGAAAGCTGCTGGGGACTGAGGGCCATTTGTATTGTTGTGCTCTCATTGCTGGAGGGTTTGGTCGTTTCCTCTTCACGCTGACCAGGCGTCTTGAAGAGAACCACTCCACACGTTCGTTGCCACCTAAGTGATGTAACGGGGCTTACCATCGAGAAGGTGTGCATGAGTGGATTTTAGGGAGGCAGGCCAACCGGACTTCTCCTAAATCTTCTGTAATAGAGAGATATTGGATCCATCAGTGTTTTAGGCTGAGTGTCTGATAACACACAGGATACCTGTTCCCCTCTAAGCCCCTAAACAAAGATAGAATAAAGTAAAATAAAATTAAATATAAAGCAAAGAATTGCCAATGAAAGAAACAATATCTCCCACAATTCCTTATAATTAGTTACTATTTTACAGTATATCATGTTAAATATGTTTTCCACACTAAATTTTTTTCATTCTCAAAGGCCATTGTTATGTATAGGAGGCACTTAATAATAATTTTATATTATTACGCAATATCACTTATAAAAATGTACTGGAAATATTTAATAATAAAAGTTCAGAACTATTATAAGATTTCAGAGAATATAGACTTAGTGGTTTGCAATAAAAATATTATGTTGAAAGGTATTCATGAATCAAAAAAGGTTGGGAACTGCTGATGTAGGCTGATAAACAGGCCACAGTTGGTCAAATGACAACATAGTACAAGTGGTGTGCAATGAATGTGTATCAGAATGCACACTGCATCTTACTCTGTCACTGAAGGCATATTGTAGCAGATGACCTTAATAGGCTCCGCTGTTGTCAATAAAAACAAGCACAGGAACTTGCACTGGATGTTTGTAAAATGCAAAAACATTACTTGGTCTGAATCCTGGTTCTGTTATTACAAACTAATGGCAGGATCAAGGTATGGCAGTAGCAAGATGAATCAGTGGATCAATTGTGTCAGTGTCAACTGCAGATTGGTGGTGGAAGTGTAGTGTTGAGAACATGTCACAGCACATTAGGTCCTTTGATACTAGTGGATCAACATTTCAGTGTCATAGCCCACACGAATATCATTGTGAAGCAGGTGCATTCCTTCTTATTTGCAGTTTATCCATCTGAATAAACTTCCAGCAGGATAATGAACTGTGTTACAAACTATGAATTGTTGGGGATAGTTCTAGGAGCATGACATTGACTTTACCATATTTCATTGGCCTGGTTAGTCTAGAATTCAACCAAATTAAGCTTGTGTGGTATCGAGGTTAAATGAGCTGTTCATGGCACGGGTGGGTCATCCCCATAAACATTCATTTATGGCACCTCGTATAGCCCACGTCCCAATGACTCAGCCTGTTCCAAAAACACTCAGTATGTATACGTATAGAATAAGCATAATTGGCATTCACTTATTCCAACAGCTCTATAGCTGGAACTATAAGTTTGAGAATAGTGAAATTCAAAATTTACACAAAATAAATAGTAAGGAAGTAAAATTCACCAGAAGAAAAGTTTCCAAGTAATATCATCAGGAGAAAATGTGGCACTAGCACACAGAATGCCTTGTTAGAGACATTTGCATATATATATTCTTAAGCACCTATTGTTTCCACCACCTTCTTCCATCTGCATGTAATAATTCACTCCAAATGGATAGATTTTTCATAAAATTTTGTATTTGGATAACATCAAATAAATTTGGATCTATATTGCCCTTCTCTCCCTCCTAACTAGCAGTTTCCCCAAATCCTTAAGGTATCCTCAATGATACGAGCAAAAATCTTTGCACTACCTTTGTTCAAATAAATACCATCTGTACAAAATAGATTCCTTCTGCTAATAAGTGTGGGCCACACTGATGATAAAAAAAAATCCCCCCCCCCCCCAGTAGAGTCTTGCAAATTACTTCAAGTCTTGAGTTAATCCGCAATGTTTTCAGCATATAATCCCGCCTATCTTGTCTGGGCAGAATTGCAGACAAATGCACATTCTGACATAACTCACAGTATTTTTGCATCATGGTCCTATATTTACCCAACAAATGATCAGATTGTATTTGTTTAATATTGTTAGTCCCCACATAAATAATTATGCTCGCTTTACCCCCGACCATATTTTGGTAACATCAGTTGTTGCTCCCGGCAAACACACCATGGTTCTGGTCCACCTATCTTTATTAGAAAAAAATATTACCCGTTTCCCTGACAGTACTCTCCCAGTAAAACTATATCACCTTCAACCAGAGCAGCATGCACAACTATTCTTATCTGGGACCCAAATCAGGGGTAATCACTTGATAGGTCACGAGATACTTGAGTCCCTGATGAGCCCCCAGTTACATTTGTTTCTAGGGCAAGCACTTGTTTCTTCACTGATTTAATATCATATAGGTTATCCACATATCATATATTGTAGTTAAATAACACTATTGTTTATTGCCATGCACTGATTGGAGGAATGAGTGAACAACTGGTAGAGTTGCAGAAACAAAATATTCTAATTTTCTTCATAAAAGCTTTTACTGTTTTGCAAAAGTTGTGTTTTTGTTATCAAGTTATTAAATATAAATTCTTTTTGCTTGTTATATTAATTACAGCAGAAATGTTAACTGCATGTTATATTTCAATTATTAAAATCCAGGAACAAATAAGCAAACTAATTGCATTATTAAATTATTGACAGCATACTACAAGTGATTTAATTTATTAAATCAGAGCCTGAAATATGTGTGAAGTTAATATTATATTGTGAGTTATGTCTAGTAAATGAAAACAATTACTTTTATATATTATTAGTTAATTAGTAATTAATAGTAACAAGGTCATTAGTTACTTTCACTTCTCTTAACCACAGAAAATTCAGTTAATATAAGACATAAAAATTTAACATGCCTGCATACATTAACTAACTTGTTGCTAAATCCAGGTCAAGTGATATGCAAAGGAATGAAACTGATGGACTGACCAGTAAGTAAATATGTGCTAATTGCATGCAAATCTCTATGAAAATGAAGAGCATGGCAACTAGGGAATTCATGAATGTGGACTGAAGAGTGACTCAATGACTGTTTCTGTAAAGATTGGGCATTACTTGTAAAACTGTTTTACCAGAACAACAGTGCACCAACAGCACCGAGGGAGTTTTGGCTGAAAGATTTGAGGAGGGATATGCTGTGGCAAGGAGAAAAGCAATAGGTTTCTCATGATGACCAACTGAACTTCTTTGTTACTTCCTAGTATGATATGGAACAGTGGGGCTAGTGAATGACCTTGAGCTGCCTGTTTTTTTCCCTCACTATAACAGCTAATGCCATTAGAAAAATTATCCAAAAATTTGACGGTTCTGAGCATCTAGATTTGCTTTACGGACAAGGAATGAAACCTGTTCCTGTGTATGCAGTTAAGGAGGATGCCAAGGGGGTGGATTCAGCAGTACATGTGCTACTGCACAATGTTTTGGTATGTTTTGCAACACTTTACAGGCCATGTACTTTGTCTGTCCATAAGACATCCCATTGGACATTCTATGGGTACAAAAATGGCATAAATTGGCTGTACTTTTGACATGTCCACTTTTCTTTTTTTTTTCTTTGAAGAAAATACCCAAACAGGCCTGTGATATTGTCTATGAATGGACATTACTGTTGTTCATTTTTTGCCAATTCATTGCAAAACTGAAAATAGTGCAAAATTCTTCAGACCACTGTGTTTGTGCATAAACAGGTCTAGCAATAGTGCTAGACCTGTGATACAGATTCCAAGGATTAAATTCTCTGACTAAAGGGTAAATAAACCATGGTGTTGGCTTTAGGGTTGCTTATGTGGCTTTAAATAGCTTATGCAATGCTGGCACGACATTTCCTCCTGGTGGTAGTAATTGGAAAAGTTTAAAGATATTGGTAAATTTCTCTTCATCATCATCTGTATTGTGCATGCTTGCTTCAAATTCACTGTTCTTCGTAAATTGTAATCAGCATAATGAATTTAAATTATGCTCATCCAGCAGTACATTTAAGGAAATTTAAAAGTTGCCCAATAGGATAACTTGTTTAGTTGTTACTTTTGCAAAAAAAAAAAAAAAAATGTTCACTACACTGTTGCAAAGAAATGCAAAGTACAAAACATGTGATTCTTTTTTTGCTTTGTACCACATTGAGAATTAAGGATGATCAAGTATTGCACTCTCAGGAGAAAGTATAATTAGTGCTGCTTCATATCACTGGTACAAAGCAAAATTGAGGCATGTGTGGAATTCCACGATTAATACCCCAATAAATACAGCTTAAATCGCTGGCTTGCTTCTGCGTGCGTATTCGTAGATAATCTGCCAGCATGACAGAACTCCAGTACATTTTGCAGGAAGTGTGCACAGTTGGTTGAATTCTATCATTCCAGGGAAATGGATTGTTTGGCAAGGTCCTGTAGAATGGCTTCCAAAATCTGATATTACCCTGCTGGATTTTCTATTTTATGGAGATATTTATAAGCTTGTGCATACAAAAATTGACCTAAAACTTTGGATGAATTAAAACACTTGTCCACATTTAATGTGTAGGAATTATAACACACACACACACACACACACACACACACACACACACACACACACACACACACACACACACACACACACCTACCTCTATTAGAGAATCATTGTGTTCTTATGTACATAATGCCCAACTCACAGGATCCAATTTGAACATTTATTGTAGGTGGGGGAGGGGAAGACTTTTTTTTATATTTTTTACTGTAAAAATGCCTTTGTTATATTGTAGTAAACAGTTCTTTTACTATAGAAAAATATTTTCCTGATATTTATTGTAAGGCACATCATTACTACAAACAGGAAATTTCAGAAAAAAATTTAAAGGCAATAAATATAGTACCAATGTACAAATACATTTTCACCTTGAGGGCTAGAGCACTACTGAATTTCAGAATGAAGGCTTATCAACTTTGTATTCATTGCTCAAATTGGAAAATATTAAGAACCATATTGTTATTATATGGTAACAAAATCAAGATGAAATATTTTTTTGTCAAATTTTACCCAAAATGTGCAAACACTAGTTCTTATTGGTTTGGCATTCCAATGCCACTGTTAATTATGACTGTACTCAAACTTATAATTTACAGTGGCTATCCTCATTTAAGAAAACATTATTGGAAAAATTTTTAACAACTTATAAACTTTCACTATGATAGTAAAAAGTAAGCTTATATACCAAAATGCTGTTTGGCCTAATTCAAGCACATTGCATAACATAAAAACTCTACTCCACTTTTCTGCTATTTTTCAGTATAGTCTGTTTCCTCTTTTAATATACTAAATTGTATACATACTGTATAATAAAAACTGGTATACACATCATAGTATAATATTGTACTGTAAAAAAAGATAAAAATTTGGGCAGCATCCACCAATTATATCAGTACACAGTAAAACCTCACTAATTCAGACTGCCCTTTCATAAAAAAGCATATATTTTATTTATGCGGGATGGAATTTTTTCTTAAATGAGAATTTAATGATAGAATAGCAATTTTTTTTTTTTTTTTTTTTCTAGAATGGTTTCACAATCAATTTGCAAAAGAAAAAAAAGCCATTCAGAAGGAAATATAAAAATATTATGTATTGTTACCTAATGCACCAGGATGTCCTTTCAGTGAAATTTTTTCCAGGGATGATGACAGTACTAAGTATTCTTTTTTTGTCTACCAGTTTCCAAGCCCTCGAACAATATGGATCAGGGAACTGGTCAGTTGTTAAAGTTTGTATTGAAGGAAAAATTTGAATCAAACTGTTTAAAAAATAACTTTAGATGTTTCATTAGTGGGGAGGACACAAAAAGAGAAAAGACATCAGCTAATTTTAAAAATTATAACATAAGTGTTCTTTTCAACTGAGTTGCAAGTTGGAATGAAGTATAGTAGAGAACAATAGTAAGCACATTAAAAAAAAAAAAAAACACCATTAAACGCTGTTAATGTTTTTAGACTGAATTAGAGGTGAAGAGTGTGAAATATGTTGACCTGTAGCAAAGATATTAAATGATGCGTAATAACACGGCTAGATGAAAATGAGGTTGTATATTGTATGGCAATGGGAGGAGAAGTAGCAGTGGCATTTCAAGTTAAAATCTATAGGGGAATTGAAGAAAAAGAAGAAAGTAGAGGGACAAAGTTAAATTATACAAATTCAGAAGTTTCCTTCATACCCTTATAAAATTTGCTAATTCAAATAATATTTTTTCACAATAAGGGAAATTAACAACATTATGAAACAGCAATACAATAGAACTTTTTTCCATCGGAATTCTTCTAATTGCACTGTCTTTTAGAAGAAATTGCAAGTTTTCTGTTGAATAAAGGCCCTATTGTATAAAAAAAATTTAAATATTTCTTAAATATTTACATTATTTTTTTATTTTATGAAACTATATACATGAAAGATATTAGAAACCTATAATACTTAGTAGCATGCTTGGGTTGAAGGTTAAGATGAGAGGATATTGTGGACATTAGACATCACTTTCTGTAGATTGCAATTTTCAGGAAATGCATGTGAAGGGTGGCTGTTCCAGAAAAGGGAAGTTGAAGGAATAAATGAGAAAGAAGAAAAGTTGGTTCTGTGAGTTTGAAGTTGGACAATAAAAGGATCCTGGCTGATTGCAGTTGGTGCACTATGGCCATAGATGCTGATGTGGCAAAAAAAATTCCCAAACAAACACTGATTGAGGCTTATGTTCGTACTGGTTTGGAAGAGTTATAGAAGCCAATTCAGAAGAACAGTGCACATGTAAATATCTATAGAAAAGGCATGCAGCAGAAATGGAATGTCTGTGACAGAGTGGAGAGATTTTTTAAGAAATGGGTAATTAATTAACCTAACTGCCATCTTTTGAATGGAGTCTAGAAGACAGAGAGATTATGGGGCACTGCCCCAGATGGGGGAACAGTATTCCATGATAGAGTGGATATGAGATTTGTGTACATGTTGAGCAGCTGTTTTGAATTTAAAGTAATGCCGAGAGTTTAGAAGTCAGGGTAATCTGTAATAGAAATATCTGATCCTGTCCAGAAATCTAGGTGTCGTTGAAGATAAGCACAGGAGCAGAAGAATCCTTTGTGCAAGAAATAAGACAGGACTCAGTTTTAGAAGGATTAAAATTGACTCAAATTTTCTTTTCCCCACTGGAGAATTAACTGAAGATCAGCATTTAACTAATTGGTAGTAGATATTCATAAAGTTGAAGCTGTTTGTGCAAGGTATGATTTCTCAAACTGGAGGGTGCAATGCAATGTGCTATTGTCAGCAGAACTATGGATATTTTCAGTCGATGGAAGAAGGTTATTAATATACAGGAGGAAATGGGTGGGAAAAAGAATTGAACCTTGGTGAGTTAAAAGACATAGATAGCAGCCAATCAGTCCAGCCCTGGAGAGATTGTGCAAGGCTCATGGGGTAGAATATTTCTCAGCGTGGTCTGTGCTTGTTAACAGGAGAGACTGCTTCTACATGGATGGGATACACTAAAATCGAAAGAGTGCAAGAATATTTTTGCTGATGCTATCAAGGCAGTGTTAGGTGGTTCACAAAACTGCTAGCTTGGGAGGATACACACTTTAATAGAGTAACAATGACTGCAGACAGAGATGAAAGTGATTCTTGCACTGCTTCTATTGGATTGAGCAGCAGCCTGGGAAGCAGGATGCTAGGGATTTCTAGAACTGCGGGAGTCATCGTGGAACAAGTAAATACATGGACTGTGTTTGGGTAACTAAGAGTAAGAACGGGTGCATGTATACTTGCATGTACACCAATGCTAGGAGTATTGTAAATAAATTTGGTGATGAAGTGCTGATCAAGACATCAAAGGCAGATATTGCTGGGATATCAGAGACATGGTACCACACAGATATAAGGAGTGCAGAAACTGTTATTACTTATTCTCACTGGATACCACCACCCAGACCAATTGCAACCAGGTACCCAGGGTACCTACCCACCCACCGATGAAAGGCCAAACAGCCTTGAAACAGTTGTCTGGGTGGTGGTATCCACTTTGAATACATAACAGTAGTCTTCACTGGTGAAGCATTACATAATCGAGATAGGGAAATATCAGGCAACAAGTTGTGAAGGTATTAACAAAATTAGATATGATAAAAACAATGCCATTTCGGTGATTCACTTACATATAACAGTGATGCTATTGCACTAACCATTACTTCAAGTGAATTCCCCATAGGTTGAGCCCACAGCCCTTACAAACTCTTTCAAATGCATATATACCCATCTCAACTTTAGTTACTTGTTGCTGGTCAGAGCATAATAAATATTCCTAAGATTTCCTCAATTATTATTGCAACAGAATAATATTCCAATATATATACTCACAAGCCAGTACATTAGCATTGGTTGAGGCATATGATGCAAGAAAGCAAGCTTATACAGCATCAGCCAAAAAAAAAACCTTTCCATTTTGCCCATCTGTTGGTCACTCCAAATGTTTGTCTAGTTCAGCCTTAAATTTATTTAAGCTATTAACTTCCACAACAACAGATGGAAGTCTGTTCCAGCAATCAAACTGACTTTCCTCAATTTCAATCTATGCCCCCTCATGTTCTTAGTCTGAGCAAGCGGAAGTATCCTGTCAGCATTCAGCCTGCTCAAACCATTCAAGTCCTTATATGCCTCAATCAGATCACCTCGCAGGTAGGCACCTCCGTAGCCAGGTGGGAAGGAGCAGCAATGCATAGCACACGCTTCTTGACTAGACCAGGGTTCGAGCCCGTCACCACCAAATACGGAGGATGCGGAAAGGTCAGGGAATGACCACCGCATATCCCGGAGCAATATGGCCTTAGTTGCTAATGCTCCTAAAAATCAAATAACAAACAAACAAACAACCTCGCAGGTGCCTAGTCTCCAGGTGCTGCAACTTGTAGAACTTAAGCCTTTCTTCGTAAGCACACCTGTTTGTTTCTCTCACCAATTTTGTTGCCCTTCTCTGTACTCATTCTAGCAACTCAACATCCTTCCTAAAATGAGACCTCCAGACCTGTACGCAATACTCAAGGTTTGTCCCGACCATTGCCTTATACAAAGGGATAATCACCTCCTTGTCTCTACCAGCAAAGTTTGTATATAGCATTGACAAAACCCCATGACCTGCTCTGGCAGCCTGTCTGCCCTGTTCAGAGAACTTCATATCTAACTGCACAAATACCCCTCCCCAGGTCTTTTTCATTCTCCACCTCCCTGAGTATAGTACCACACAGTTTGTACGTTTCTCTCTATGCTACCCATATGCAGTACTTTGTATTTGTCAACATTAAACTTCAGTTGCCACTTCTCATCCCATCTGCCTAACTTTCTAGATCCTGGCCGACCGGGCTAGCCGAGTGGGTAAAGTACCTGCCCGGCAACCCAAAGGTCGCGGGTTCGATTCCCGCCTCGGGCTTGGATCAAAGTACTGCAAAAACCTTGGGAGGTGCAATATGGCCACAGAAGCCGATGCGCCAACAACTACCAAATCAAAAAAATCAAAAAATTCTAGATCCTGTTTCAGTAGCGTACTGTCTTTAGTGTCATTAACGACCCTGCCAACCTTTGTATCATCTGCAAACTTTGTCATTAAGCCTGATATAACTTCATCGATATCATTGATAAATACACAAAATAACAATGGGCCCAGCACCAAACCCTGGGGGACCCCACTAATAACATTTAGTCCACGTAGAGCAGTGTCCATTTATTACCACTCGCTGCCGTCTCCCACTCAACTATTCCTTTATCCATTGCAGCAACTTCCCCTTACTGCTCCAGTTTGTACAGCAGTCTTCCAGGTGCAACAGTATCAAAAGCTTTCCTGAAATTCAAGTATACGATATCAAAATTATTTTTTGCATCCAGTTCCTTGTGACCACATCGTAGTATCCAATCAAATTGGTCAGACAAGACTTCCCCTTAATAAATCCAAGCTGTTTCTGAACTATTATTGCAGCCTTGTGTAGGTGATCCTGTATCACCTCTTTAACCAGTGAATCCATTATTTTCCCCGGAACAGAAGTTAAACTAACGGGTCTATAATTATTTGTGTCACCCTTTGAACCCCCTTTGTGAATTGGGGATACATTTGCACATTTCCAGTTCATGGGGACCTCTACAGAGTCTAAGGAAGCTTTCATAATTATGGCTAAGGGTGTGCTTACTTCCCTCGCTGTCCCCTTCAATATAACTGGATAGATTCCATCCGCCCCAGGTGCCTTTTTTATGTTTAACTTCAACAATTTCTCCTCCAATTTGCTCTCAGTTATTACAAAATCATGTTAACTCCCTGTTAGTTTGATAAACTTCTGACATTCCCCTCCTTGAATAACTCCTCATGTGTGAATGTAGATGTAAAGTACTCATTCAGTTTATCAGCTACTTGAGCAGGATCATTAATAGTCAAACCGCTTATGTTAAGTGGACCAATCTGATTCATCCCCTTCCTTCTAGAGTTTACATAAGTAAAGACCTCTTTGCTGCTTTCTTTGCATCCTTTGCCAAAGATTTCTCGTAATCTGCCTAAAAATTGGGATCTAGCACTGAATGTACATTCAATAGGGATGGTGAAACCTGGTGATGTCCATGAAAACATTCCCCTAAACCACAATACCACCACTACCAGCCTATTTTTGTCCAACCTAGTTGTCCCTTTTGTCCAACCTAATTCAGTCTAGTTGCAGCCTTCTCCTGCTTGCTGTCAAATACACACCTCTCCATTGGCACAAAGTAGCTGGAACCGGAGTCATCAGACCATGAAGTTGTTTTCCAGTCCAATGCCAGGAACAGTGCTCCTGTGCCCACCAGGGTAGAGGTGTCAATGACTGTTGATCATCATGGGCACATGAACAGGTTGCCTACTTCATAGGCCTACCCACAAGAATGTCCACTAGGTGGTGTGCTCAGAAATGTTTCTCTGTGCACCCTGATTGTAGTCTGCCATTAATTGAGGGATTTTGAATCATCTGTTGTCTTGGATAGAAATTCCAATTACCATTCACCTTGACTTTCAACTAGTTTCCCCATCCTGGCACGTTGAGTGTTTGTGTCCCTCTTCAAACTTCCTGTCATACCTTCACTACAGCAGCCATCAAATAGCTGATAGCTGCAAAGATGCTGGCCTCTGCTTCCTAGCCCTGTTCATTCCCCTGTTCACTCTGTCAAGTCCTTCCCTGTCCCCATTGCATGGGCTCCCAACTGACAAGCACCACCCATACCATCACTATATATGCTGCACTGGTTGGTGATGCCATTCTTAGGTGTGGGATGTATCCATTCGTGGAGTTGGGTGGTCATAATGTTTTTGCTCATGATTGTAAATACAGGCATTCCCTGTTTGGCACTCTTAATCATTAAAACAGAGTGCTTAGTGAATCCACGTTAAAGTGGGGTGATTTACCATAAACCAGTTGCATCCAGCGTTTTCCCGTATGGGGGCCATATTCAAAGTTAGATTTGTTTCATGGGCCGCACTGATTGATTCGAGAAAAAATTGTTCTACATTTTCCATATCTTGTTACTTGTAAAAGGAAAGTTTCTATTTTCATGTTACCATCTTTTATTTTCAGGCTATAATTAAAAAATGCAAAATCCCAACACTTATGTGCAACAAATCTGTCATGATTTATTTTTTAGATTTTATTAAAATTATAATAAAAATGACTTACTTTTGTTATTTTTCTTTAAATACTTTACTTTTGTTTTAAAAAAATACGTTTTGATTTTAAATGGTCACTTCAGAAAATTTAGAACCTGAAATGGATCATTGCTTTTCAATATTAAGGTAAATAAATAAATATAATGATACACTTAAAATTGAAAATATTCGAAAATTTTAAGTACAATACATAACATTTACTGAACAAAACAACATTTAATGAGATAATTGAGGATAGAAATTCCAATTACCATTCACCTTGACTGTCAACTAGTTTCCCCATCATGGCACGTTGAGTGTTTGTGTCCCTCTTCAAACTTCCTGTCACACCTTCACTACAGCAGCCATCAAATAGCTGATATTTTTAAATAATTGTTCAGAATTTGGTCGAGAATTTGATATGCCAATTTACAATATGGAATGAAGATGCTTATCTGTTATTGTTTCTTTTTAAATATTTATTTGATTTCATGCATGAAAAAACTTGCTTGCAAACATACATTGATCCAAACAAAGTAGCCATTTCCATGGCATTTTATTGTTACTAGTGGAAAATCTTCAGATGGGAGAGCCTTGTGCAATTCAAGTAGTTTATTTTCACAGTCAATATACAGTAAACCTTTGTATAACACGGTAGTCAGGTTCCTATAAAATCTCGTGTAGTGCAAAACGGTGTTATATGGGACTAAGAACTAGTATGAAAAGGGGGGTTGCATTCCAAAAGCTAACAAAAATACTCTACAACAATGTTAACAAAAATACAGCATTCTAGATTTCGTGTATCTTCTGCTCTCTTTAAAAAATCATTAATCTGGGTTTGTTTTTGCTTGATAGATCTTTGTAAATTTCATCGTATGGAACTAAGTATTTTTGAAGCTCCGTTTTGAACTTTGGGGTCCTTTCAGTCATAGCATCTGCATTCAAAAAATAGGATTCTAATTGCTGGGCTAACTTCCCATATACTTCTTAATGTAAAATTTGGGACTTCAGAATTTTCATCTGCGCTATCATCCTCTGAATTTGATTTGATTTTCCTCCGATACCATTTCCACCAAATATGCTTTTCCAGCCTCTTTTTCTACCAGTAATTCTTGAATGTCTTCAGTAATCATACGACCGACTAATTCAGCCATGTTGTGACAAAGACCTATAAAAATTTCTCCAGTCATCGACAGGATTCGAACCTAGGACTTTTCCACGTAGTGTGGGGAAGATGGCAGCTCTATCAACTGTGCTACCCACAAGGGCTTCAGTAGTCATATGGTCAAAACCTTCCCCTCCTACCAACTTAGCAAGTTCTACTATTGCGCTAATTCGTTTTTTGCTGGTTTGATCATATTTCCTGAATGAACTGACTCTGGCTGTGCAGTTTTCCAACATGCATTTAATGTTGATGGTTTTACTTCTTTGAACAATAAAGCTATGATTCTGATATAGTCCACAATTGAAAAATGTTTCCATGCCTCTATCACATGCCTCTATCAATTCAATTCGGAATAAATTTTTTCCAAAATCTATTCTAACGAATTTCTAATGTAATGAGTTTCAAAAATACACTGGTGTTCAAAGAAAGTGCATCACCCCTTAAAATTGTAATTGTCGTCCGAATAACGTAAGTATATGGCAATATTTCTTACAGATTGCATCAGATAAGATTGACATGTGTAGGTGATGACGTAATATTGCATCAGCTGTTACTTTCAGCTGTATATGCACGCTTTGCAAGAGTTGCAGTCATTCCTTGCTTGTGTCAGGATGGCGAGTTACGTGCTGTTGACGCCACGAAAAAAGAGTGCTATTGTTGCTTTGCGTGAGGAAGGATGTTCTTCCAGTCATATTGCTTATAGTGTCTTGTAATAAGTCGACAGTGAGTAGATTTCTTTCCAAACTCAAGAATACTGGTTCTGCTGATAGGAAAAAAGGAACTGGATGCAAACAAGTCTCTGTGCCTAAACAGGACCTCGTTTTGAAGCATTTATGCCTTAAAAACCGTAAAGCTTCTTCGTCTGAGCTGAAATGAGAATGGGAAAAACATACAGGAGTGGTAGCAAGTGCAGTAACAGTCAGAAGATGCCTCTTCAAAAATGGACTTGTAGCCTGTCATCCTAAGAAGAAGCCCCTCCTCACACAAAAAATGAAAAGGGCCCAATTAATTTGGTGTAAGGAGCATGTCAAATGGATCCCCAAGCAGTGGAAGGCAGTTATTTTCTTGAATGAGAAGAAATTCAACCTTCTTTCAAATGAGAAGAAATGCATGGCTCTGATTAGTGACAAATGATTTGCTGTAGATGTGGTGAAGAATACCACCCAGACTGTATGGCGTCTACAGTGAAATTCCCTACCAGCCAAATGATATGGGGTTGCATTTCGTATTGTGGAGTAGGTCACCTGCAGTTTATAAAAGGTTCCATAAATGCCAATGGATACCTGGCTATATTGGAAGGAAAATTGCTGCCAACCATTAGAGACCATTTCAACCTGCCAAATAGCTGCATCTTTCAGGAAGACTCTGCTCCTTGTAATCGGGCGAAAAGTGTAATTAAGCACTTATGTAGTTACTTTAGCTTCATTTCTGCATTAGAGGTTCAATAGTAATGTGTTTACATTTGTTACAGGTGAAAAAATGGTTGGAAGAATGGTCCATTACAACTCTTAGCTAGCCAGGAAACAGCCCAGACCTGAATCCTATAGAGAACTGTTCAAATCGTGTGGAATCTGCAGTTGCCAGAAAGAAACCAAAGACCCTTCGTGAACTTCAAGAAGCCATAATTCATGTTTGGAACCGCAAACTATCAGTTGATTACCTTTGGAAATTGATCTTGTCAATGCCTCAACGGTGTGCTGCTGTCATCAGGGCCAGAGGTGGTTCAACTAAATATTAGTTTGCACCTGGTGAACTTTTCTTTTTGTTTTCCATTTAAAATGATAAACTGAAGCAAATTTTTGAGGGCTTCTAATAATATTTCAGCCATAATTGTCAAGTTTACCAAAAACCCTTGTATAAAGGTTGCAAATGCTCATTTCGGAATATTTGAGAGAACCTGTCAGATATTACTTAGCTTTGCCTTAACTATTAATAAATATCTTTTGTTTATATTTCTATTTGTGATGCTAGTTATTAATGTAACATACCACAAAAAAGGGTTAGAAATGTGAAATTTCTATGTTGATGTTTGTTTTTTGGTTTTTAGGAGCATTAGCAACTAAGGCCATATTGCTCCAGGAATATGCGGTGGTCATTCCCTTGACCTTTCTGCATCCTCCGTGTTTGATAGTGACGGGCTCGAACCCCAGTCTAATCAAGAAGCATGTGCTTTGCACTGCTGCTCCTTCCCACCTGGCTATGGAGGCGCCTCCTATGTTGATGCACTTTCTTTGAACTTCAGTGTAGATATAATGTTTTGATCTAAAGGCTGAATTAAAGAAGCTGTATCAGGGGGTAGGAACATTACTTCAACATTTGGGTGACTTAAATCTATTGGATGGTCTGGCACATTATCCAATAGTAATAAAACTTTGAAACTTTTCGACAAGCACAAGTTCAATAGCACAGAACCTAACACGGGATTTCCCAACAAAGAACAAAGTAAAAGACAGAGATTTCCCAATAATTTTTGTTCTTTGTTTTTTTTTTTTTTTTTTTTTCTTTTTTTTGCATAATGATTAGTGAGCCAAAAATGGAAATTCACAAAAAAGAATGGAAATGTTCAAAAATTACATCCAACATAATGCAGAGTAGAGTTATCCCTGCACAAAAGCTGAAAAATACCATGTTATACAAGGTTTGACACAGTTTTCTAACCGTGTTGTGTGAAGATTGCTGCACTTTATCAGTTGTGTTGGAGAAAAATCGTGTCATAGAAGTACCGTGTTATGCGGGGGTACTTATTTTTAAACCATGTTTTGGCCTGAAGATCAATAATTTTAAGTTCAAGCTGGGATTGTAGTTTTCAGCTGTAGAAGTAAATGGATTCTAAAACAAACTTATGTCTTTTTCATGCGCTGTTATTTCAGCAAATCAACTTTCAGACTTGTCCAAAAGTAATTTGTAATAACGAGACGCAGTGATTCTTTGAAAATGCGTTTCTCCTTTAGCTCGGTTCAGCATTCAAAGTGAACTAAATTGTCTTGCTCAATTTGGGATTAAAATAACTTATTTTGAAATGATTTGATGACACCAAGCAAATCAAACTAATTTTCCTTTCCCCTGTAGTTGTAAATTAAGTGCATTTAAATGATTAGAAATATGTATGAATTTCAAGATCAAACAGCCACTCCATATTTGATAGTTGTTTTATTGGTTTCCCTTTTTCTGTCATAAAAATATATCAATTTCACGACATAGTTTAAAGAACCATTGAATACTTTGCCACGACTAAAACTGCACAATATAAAATTACATCTTCGTATTCAGCTTCAATTTCTGGAAGAAACTGTTGAAACATTCTTCCCTATTTCATGGCCATGTGATCTTATAAACTTTACAGTCGAAATAACCACGTTCATAACGTGTTGGAGATCCAATACTTTCCCATAAAGAGCTTCTTGATACACAATGCAGCGAATTCCAGTTGGAGTTTCAGCTCCGATAACTATAATTTTTTTGGTTTTTCTACACATAAGCCCAATGTTTTTTCCAATCATATTTCTTTCACCACCAGTTGTGACTCCTAACAGATTTTTAATATTTAATCCTAACTTTTCAATAGATTGGCAAAAATTTTCAAAAAGATTTTCACCTGTAGTTGTTCTGCACATACTCTATAGATCAGCTAAATCTGTAACTGGTACAAAATTATCATTAATTCCAGGTATGAAGAAAAGTAGTTGGGCTGTGTCATTTACATCAGTAGTGTCATCCCGTGCTACACTAAAATATTTCATTTGTTTTGTTTTCCAAAAGTTGTTCAAACAAATTCTTTACAATATCTTCTACTCCTCGCATAATTGTTTGACCAGACAAACTGATGTCTGTGTCATTTGTTCCTTTCTTTGTACCCATTTTTCCACAACTTTTAACAAACAATGCTTAACAAATTCACCATCACTGAATAGTTTACTTTAAAAAGTGATCAAGTGTGCAACTTGATAACTGGCACTTAGAAGCAGATAAATTTCTTGACATGCATTTTCAATCTGGTTTGTTGTTTTCTTAATTTATTTTGTAACTTTGAACACTTTTCTTTTCGCAATGCTCCTTTGTATTGATCATAAGATTTATGCTTGGAATCATAGTGTCGTTTTAAATTATATTCTTTGAAAACTCACACAGTCTCCTTACACACCAAACACTGCTTTTTCTTGGTACTCAATGAAGAAATAGTCTTCAGTCCACCTTTTGATCAAAAAACATGACACTCCAAATCGATTTTTCTCTTTTGGAACATTTTTAAGGATGTTGTTTTAATTCAATACAGATTAATAATTATTCAATACAATGAACAAGTTATATCAAAATAGTAGAATTTCCCAATATGAAAAGATTGATATGTACATAACTGTATTTAGCGTACATATGACTGCACTGAACCACATGTACACGTTTGATACAGTTGAGCTCAACGCTCACATGCCTGTACACGCAGTAGCATGACTCTGAAATATTGTTTCAGTTCACTTTCCGTGCAGGCCGAATTAAATTTATTCGTGGGCCGTAGGTTAGACACCACTGCCATAGACTATAGTGTAAATAATTTCATTTAGTTGTCATGATGGGTGTTTATGGTCGATTTTAAGGAACCATTTTTTATACAGGGTGTCTCAAAAATATTGGTACAAACGTTTAGGGGAGGTAGGTAACATCTAAAGGAATGTGAATCGCATAGGAACCCATAAGCGGAAACGTCACCGTAAGTCGGTAGACGGCGCGGTAGTCGCCACACAAAGAGCATGCATCGATATACGAACTGTGAGCTGGCAGACATGCACCTAGTGTATGGATTAGCAGAGGGCAATGGACGAGCTGCTCAACGAATTTATGGAGAAGGCTTCCCAGACAGACATGTACCGGACCACCGTTTGTTTGCGCGTGTGCATCAAACTTTGTGCGATTATGGGTCATTTAGAGGTAACAGGAGTAGTGCAGGCAGACCACGTTCAACGTGAACTCCCGCCATTGAAGAAAGTGTGTTGAATGCCGTCCAGAATAATCCTACTACCAGAACACGTGCCGTTGCCTCTGCCTTAGGAGTGTCTCGTTGCAGTGTACAACGTGTCTGGCACGACGATTCCTTACACCCCCTTTCATCTCCAAAGGGTTCAGTTACTGCTCCCCCAAGATCATCCTGCATGTGTGGCTTTTGCACAGTGGTTTCTCCAAGAAAGTTTTCAAGACTTGAATTTTCCATCCTATGTTTTGTTCACGGATGAGGCTTATTCAATCAGCACAATGCTCATGTGTGGGCACATGACAACCCACACGGTGTGCACCCCCATGCTGCACAACATTGCTTTGCAATAAATGTGTGGGCAGGTATGATCGGTGACTGCTTAGTTGGTCCATACCTTATCCCGCATGAACTCTGCTAAATATCGGATCTTTCTTGAACAAGTTCTACCATGGTTACTTGACGATGTTCCAGCAAATGTGAGATGCAACATTTGGTTTCAACATGACGGGGCGCCTGCCCATTATGGAAGGTATGTTCGTGACCATTTGAACAGGCATTTTGGGCGTCGATGGATTGCCCATGGTGGACCCGTTGCCTGGCCCCCACACTCACCTGATTTATCGAGTCTTGATTTATTTCTGTGGGGAGGGGGCCTCAAATCTATCGTGTATGAATTGTCTGTGGAGATGGAAATGGATCACTTGGCGAGACTCATCTGCACTGCTGCTACTGTCAAAGAAACTCCAGATGTGTTCGACCATGTCCGCCAATCCATGCTGCACGCATGCATCGGTGGCACGCATGCATCGCATCAAATGGTGGAATCTTCGAGCATCTGTTGTAACATCATGAAATGCATCCATCTCATACTCCATTGTTAATATTATGTCAAATAAATGTTTGCCAGTAATTACTGTCTTGTGTCATTTCTGCTTCTTGTGCCTCTGCTACTACTTTCCCGTGACGTTTCCAGTTATGGGTTCCTATGCGATTCACATTCCTTTAGATGTTACCTACCTCCCCTAAACGTTTGTACCAATATTTTTGAGACACCCTGTATAACAACATTAAATGTAGTAGATGTATTTAAAGCTTTAATTATATAAAGTAATTTATATAAATTATTCAATAAAACATAAATACACTGTTCCATGAAATGCAAGGAAGTTTAGATTAAAATTATGCAACTTTATATGTATGAGGAGTGGTGTGAAAGTAATGCTTCTTATTTTTTTCCTCAGAAAATTTAATTCCTACAACTATGCCTTTTACATTATGCCTTTTGCACATGTAAAAGTGCTTATTCTTGCTCTGGAGGACTTCCGGAATACTGCTTCAGTTGGTCATTGCTGCAAAATGGGTTCCATGGAGTGCATCCTTCAGCGGACTTGTTTGTTTGTTATTTGGTTTTTAGGAGCATTAGCAACTAAGGCCATATTGCTCCGTGATATGCGGTAGTCATTCCCTGACCTTTCCGCATCTTCCGTATTTGGTGGTGACGGGCTCGAACCCCGGTCTAATCAAGAAGCGTGTGCTACGCACTGCTGCTCCTTCCCACCTGGCTACAGAGGCGCCTTTCAGCGGACTGAAGAGGTGATAGTAGGAAGGTGCAAGATCTGGACTATGAGAGTGGTGAGGAAAATCAGTGCACCCCAGTTTTGCAATGGCCTCCATCGTGTGCAGACTGGTGTGGCGTTGTGCGTTGTCACGGAGAAGAACCATCTCAATAAGGTTTTTGTTCAGTCGTACTCCCAGCTTTGTGCTCGTGTCAGCATTTTTGGTACCCACCAAAAATGCTGGTGGGTACCAAAAAGAAGAACCATCTCAATAAGGTTTTTGTTCAGTCGTACTCCCAGCTTTGTGCTCGTGTCAGCATTTTTGGTACCCACCAAAAATGCTGGTGGGTCCCATAAATGGGACCCACCCCTTGTTGTAGCCTAGTCCCTTTATGATGGTTATCACAGCAGATTTCCTACTGTGTCACACAATTCATGTGTTGTGATGTGGTGCCCTCTTTGATCAGCACATTGATCTGGCTCTTGGGTGTTGTCACTGACGTTACAGGTTGGCTGCTTTGGTGCTTGTCAACAATGCCATCTTTTGAAACTCTACAATAAGTGTCTTGAAGCTGGGAATTTCCCTGTTATTTGAAAGTGTGCTCTCATTAAAATAATCCTAACACCAAGTGATCCTGAATCATACAGGCCTTTGCTTTATTATCCCACTTAGGCATGTTACTAGAAAAACTTGTGGCATACAGATGTAATCAGCTTCTTTTGGAAAGTGATTTACCTTCCTCTCTTCAGTATGGATTTAAGCCTGGTTGTAGTTGTGAAGATCCACTTTTTGAATTGAAAAAATTAATTGATAGCTCCACTTAGAAATATACACTGGTAGTCTTTATTGATTTCGAAGGCACCTTCGACGATGTTTGGTGGGAAAGTGTCCTACAGCGCCTTAGAATCGCTCGTTGTTCTAGACATCTCTTCCTTCTGTTCAAAAGTTACTTTGCCGAATGTACTATCTACATCCAAACCAAACATTAGTCGGTATCTAAAGCTGTTTCTTGATGGTGTCACCATGGTTCCATTCTTGGCTCCCTTGTGTGGAACCTCGTCTTTGATGATTGGCCGTCTTCTCCCTCCGACACGGCTGATGCGCAAATGATTGCCTTTATGATGATCTCTCCATCTTAATACATGGTAACTACAGGTCCCAATTGGGAACTTCATATCTGCCTTCACAATTACCCCAGGTCCTTTTCATTCTCTAACACTGTCAGTGTAGTACCACAGAGTTGATACATTGCTCTGGGGTTACTGTTTCCCATATGTAGTACTTTACATTTGTCAATGTTAAACTTCATTTGCCACCTCTCAGCCCATCTGCTCAACCTTTCCAGATCCTGTTGCAGCAGCATAGCGTCAATAGTGTCCTTAACAACCCTGCCAACCTTTGTATCGTCTGCAAATTTGGACATTAAGCTTGATATAATATCATCAATATCATTTATAAATACAGAAAACAATAATGGACCCAACACTGAACCCTGAGGAACTCCACTAATAACATTAGTCCACGAAGAGCAGTGTCCATTGATTACCACTCTCTGTCTTCTCCCACTCAACCATCCCTTTATCCATAGCAGCAGTTTGCCTCCAATGCCACTCTGCTCCAATTTTTGCAACAGTATCAAAAGCATTTCTAAGATCCAAATATATAACATCAAAGTTATTCCCTGCATCCAGTTTTTTTGTGACTGCATCATAGTATCCAATCAAATTGGTCAGCCAAGACTTTCCATTAGAAAAACCATGCTGTGTCCGAGAATAACTGAAGTCTTGTCTAAATGATTCTGCATTGCTTCTTTAACCAGTGCCTCCATTAATTTTCTTGGAACAGAAGTTAAACTCACAGGTCTATAATTACTTGTGTCAGCCTTTGATCCTCCTTTCTGAATTGGGGTCACATTTGCACATCTCCAATCTATGGGTACCTCCCCTGAGTCCAAAGAAGCTCTCATAATTATGGCTAACGGTTTGCTTATTTCCTTTGCTGCCTCCTTTAATATAACTGGATAGATCCCATCCACCCCGGGTGCCTTTTTATGTTTATCCTCAACAATTTCTCCTCCACCTTCCTCTCAGTTATTGCAAAATCATCTAGCTCACTGCCAGAGTTTACTTCACCTCTGGCATTCCCCTTCCTGAATAACTCCTCATGTGTGAATGTAGATGCAAAATACTCGTTTAGTTTTTTAGCCACCTGAGCAGGATCCTCAACTGTTGAGCCATCAATATCCAATCGACCAATCTGATTCATCCCTTTCCTTCTAGAGTTTACATAGGTAAAGAACTCTTTTCTGTTTTTCTTTGCATCCTTTGCCAAGGATTTCTCATAATTTGCCTTTGCCTGCCTAATCTCCTTTGTGACTTGGTTACAGATCGCTTATATCTATCATAGGCTTCCATGTCACCCATTAATTTATGTCTCCCATGCATTTTTCTTCTCTGCCATATGTCTCGTTAATTCATCTGACATCCATTTAGGCCTAAACCTTGAACAATATTTCCTAGTTGGTATGTAAAGCCTAGTAGCTTCCAAGGTAAATTCTTTGAATGCTTTCCATTTTGAATTTGCTGTTGGTAACATCATCAGTTGGTCCCACTTCAGCACACTGTGATCACTGCCACCTAGTGGTTCCTTTATCTGCAGATTCTTAATGCATGAAGAATCACTACTGATAATCAGATCAAGAGTATTACTTCCTCGAGTTGCCTCCTGAACATGCTGATGTAGAAAACAATCATCCAATAAATCCACAAAAGCCTTGCTAGTGTGTGGGTGACCAACCCACAAATTCCAGTCAGTATCTTGGAAATTAAAATCCCCCATTATAAGGCTCTCTAATTTACTGGCCCACTCTAGCACACTCCTACTCTCTGATCTCCCAATGCTTATGTCACACCAAACTGACTCGACACTGCACTGTCCAGCAATGTCGACTGGCTTCACTTCCTTGGATTTTGTGTTTCTTAACTAATAGCATAACCCCTCCTCCCCTCCTATACTGTCTATCCTTTCTGTACACATTGTACTTCCCAAATTCCAGTTCTGCATTCCTTATATCTGTGTGACACCACGTCTCTGATATCCCAACAATATCTGCCTTTGATGTTTTGAGCAATACTTCAAATTCATCAAATTTATTTACCAAACCCCTAGCATTTGGTGTGCACACAAGTATACATGCACCTGTTCCTATTCTTAACTACCCTAACACAACCCATGTGTTTACTTGTACCTCAATGACTCCCAGCAGTCTCTGAAATATCCTGCATCTTGTTTTCCAGGCTGCTGCTCATTCCAATAGAAACAGTGCAAGAATCACTTTCACCTCTGCCAGTGGCTACTGTTAATCTATTAGTCCTTGTATTCCCCCCCCAAAGCTAGCCGTTTTCCAACCCACCTAACACTGCCTCGATAGCATCAGCAAATATTCTTGCACCCTTTCTACTTAAGTGTATCCCATTTCTGTAGAAGCAGTCTCTCCTGTTAACAATTACAGACCAGGCTGAAAAAAATTCTATCCCTTGAGCCTTGCACAATCTTTCCAGGGCCGAATTGATCGACAGGGCTCTCATCATATACTCCCTCCTATCGTGTCTGGGCAGAATTGCAGACACTTCCAAATTCAACCCTAGTTCATGGCTTTTTTTCAACGGTGACCTGTACTTAAGTAATTCTGCCGGTCTCCTACTCTTAATATCATTAGAGCCAACGTGTACAACTATATCACCTTTTGTGCCCTTAAAAGATGATATCCGCTCTACAACGTCATCAACCTTTGCCCCTGGCAGACATACCCTGGTCCTGTTCCAAATTATTAGCCATATGGTGCAAGGAAGCCTGAGGCTTATGCTGCACTAGCCAAAAAAAAGTTTGCAAGTAACCCTGAGAGAGAGAGAGAGAGAGAGAGAGAGAGAGAGAGAGAGAGAGAGAGAATCAGAAGTAGAAAGGAATCACCAGGAAAGAGAAGAATGACGGTATCCAGCTCAGGTCACTGGGTGTCACAACCCCATACTCACCAGATATGAGCACCTCGCGTTATTTCACCATAATAGTGTAAAAACCCACACAATTGCAGTTACCGGTATTATTGCAAATCCAATAAGGTGAGTTTGCTACCTGTTTATAATTAGATGCACTAACAGAAATGCCCAGTAAACCAGAAAGTGCAAATTGTTTTTGTTTTGTTGGTAGTGACCTCTAGAAATGTGTTTTAGAAAAATATCACAGTCTTTTCAGAATTGATTCTTATAACGGGAACATATGATAACGATGAAAGGGTAGTGCAATTTCCATTATAAATATGACCATTTTTTATATCTACAATTTTTTTAAAATTGCACCGGCTGGCAAAAACTTACGGAAAGTCGAATTTCTGTAAGTCGAGTATTATGCAAGTTAGGGAATTTCTGTATTACATTTTGTTTAGCACATGTATAGTTGTGCCCACCTCCTCATGGCATGGAGGGGTACTCGGAAGCAGCATTCCTAGTGATCACTGCTTCTTGGTAGCAAAGCACCAAGATACAACACAACATACACAGTATGCAAATATAGCACTACACTCATTTCTGGCCATTGTACAGGGTTCTGTATATCATCACAGAGAACCATAGCAGAGATGAACTAATGTTTATGGGCCGCATTTTGTAAGACACAACACATGTCCAATGTCACTTCCCAACTTCTAACTCTACTAACATCTACAGTATTGTCACCATAAACATTTTTGAGACTGTGTAGATTTCAATAGGTGTCACTTCTTCCTTGGTAAGAAATTCATTCACCACTCTTTTCTTGATACGTATATCTGTAACATCCACCATTTTGAACTATCCATGTGCTGCACTCACAAGACTCACACCGGCTCTCAGTATGTTGAAACTGGAAACCTCTAGTCATCACTCAGTGACACGCAAAATGATCTACAGCAGCACATTTTGAAAGAAAAAAATTAGGGTGCATTACTTTCATACCTGTCCTGCTTACTTCATTTACATTATTTAGAATAACAGCTTGTGTTACAGTTGATTTTCATATCACTCAAAACCACTAAATGTGTAAATTTAGCACTATCCTGAAACCTTTATTCTTTTTTAAAATGTCCAATTTAGTTTCAAAGAACAGTTTTTCATCTTCTGTGAATTATTAGCATTAGCTGGCTCTCTTGAACCCTGAGACCATTCTAAAACAAAAAGAAAAGTTGAAATTTCATACACAGTAGGCTAAAATCAATCACTCGGATACAAAATGTACATAAACAATACATAAACCAGAACCAAACTGACAACAGCAATTCTGAGCATGGTACAGTTCAAAGCAACTCCATCAGTAACAGATAGTTTCTAAAGAGAAGTTTTGTAAACAACACTTCAATAAGCTTTAGCTGACCAAACAGTAATCCATGAAATGGGCATACTTGACATCACCTGTAAACAAAAAGCCAAAACTTTCCAAATCATTTCTAAAACTTATGGCCACCTTCTTTTGGGATTAGAATGGCATCATTTTTATTTATTTCTTGAAAAGAGGAGCAGCTGGCAACAAAGGAAGATACTGCTTGTCCCTGGAAAAGCTTATCAAACTCTGAAAGACAGAAGACCCGAACTGAATCAGCAGGACATAGTTTCATCAGGGTAATGCATGACTGCAGCACAGATTACACTGTCAAAGATTGCCCAGCTATGGTGAAACTAATGCCTCACCCACCCTATATCCCTGATCTACCCCATCAGCTTTTTTTTTTTTCTTTCTTCTTTTTTTTTGTTTGTTTGTTTTTTTGTTTGGTAGATGGAAGGCATACCTATGGTAAGGTGTTTGAGAGCGATATGGAACTCATTATTAGCCATATGGTGCAAGGAAGCCTGAGGCTTATGCTGCACCAGCGGAAAAAAAAAAAAAAAAAAATCTGAATTACCCTGAGAGAGAGAGAGAGTCAGAACTAGAACTAGAAGGGAATTGCCAAGAAAGAGAAGAATGATGATATCCAGCTCCGAACCCTGGGTGTGCCAAGCCCATACTCACCAGATGTGCATCCTCTGACATTAAACATTGATGTAAATGACAGCCTCCTTATATTTACCAAAGTGCATTCATTGCCTGGAAAGAACACTGGAGAAAATGCAGCTGGTGTGGTGGTTCTTATATTGAGTGATATCTTCGTAGATTTGAAAGATTGCATGTTATGTATGTCAAGTGTGGTTTTTAATATCTCAGATAATAAAGATGTTACAGCTTATAGTGCATTCCTTATTGACCCCCATCCCATTGTAAAAGTACACAGTGTCAAAGGAGCCAACATGGTTACTTAAACATGATTTTCCACTTGAAAAACCATTCTAGGTTTTATTCAGAATTCCATTTCTACCTAAATGATCCTGTATTGCACTTTTGATCATTGATTTTTTCCTACTAGTGGAGTCAACTGACTGGATAGTAGTTACCCACTTCACTCATGAAACCACCGTTTTATGTATTTGTGATGCATTAACACTTCTCCAATCCAAGAAAACCTCTCCAGTGATGCTGTCATAGTTACCTTTAATGGGTTAATGCACTGTTGCTGTCTTCTTCAAAATTATTGGGTATATATGTCATAAAATCCAGGAGTTTTACCCACCTTTAGGCTCAATTTTTCTAATAAATAATCTGAACTTTCAATGTTGCTAATTTTACACTATCTGGCTTTACTCCAGAATTCCTCCTTGTCACGAGTCATCTTTCTTCTGTAAATATTGATGCAAAGTACATGTTTAATTTGTTGGCAGAATCAGCTGTTAGTAAAGAAACACAAAATCTAAAGAAGTGCATCCAATTGACATTGGTGGACAATGCAACAAAGAGTCAGTGTGGTGTTACATAAGCACTGGGAAAGGGAAAATGAGAGTAGGTGTGTGTTATAGGCCTAATGAATCTGATTTGTGAGTTGGTCACTTGCAAGGCTTTTGGGAATTTATTGGATGACTATTTTCTTCAGCAACATCTTGAGCAGAAAAAGGTGGCATGGAAAGGTTACAGAGCAATAAAAAGTACTGAAGCCTATAACAGCTACAAGATGATCTGTAATAGAGCCACAGAAAAGGTTCGACAGGCAAAGGCAGTTTATGAGAAATCACTAGGAAACAGAGCAAAGAGGGAGAACAAGGAATTCTTCACAATATATAAATGCTAAGAAGAGCAGGACAAACCAGATCGGACCTTTACGTAAGGGAAAGGGGATAGTATTAAATACACTAGCTGACGTTGCAGATGAACTCAACAGTTATTTTGCATCGATATTTACAAATGAAAAACCTTTTGTGGCAATGGGAAATTGTGGGAGCGAAGTTGAAAAATATGTAATTAATGATATTGAAATTTCGCAAGATTATTTAATGAAAAAACCTTGCGAGCCTACAGGCCAGTAAGACTCCTGGAGTTGATGGAATATACTCTATAATCTTAAGGGAGGCAGCAAGTGAGTGCATTGAACCATTGAGGCTAATTATGCGAGCATCACTAGACTCTGGAGAGATTCCGTTGGATTGGAAAAGTGCCAATGTATCTACCTTACATAAGGGTGGCTCTAAGAGTGAAGTGGGAAATTATCGATCTGTCAGTCTGACTTCGGTGGTAGGGAAAATCATGGAGGCAATGATCAAGAGTGGAATTCAGGATCATTTGGATAGAATTGAAATTCTAAAGGATACTCAGCATGGTTTTGTAAAGGGAAAATCATATTTAACAAATCTGGTTCGCTATTTTGAAAGGGTCACTCACGAGCTGGATTTAGGGAATAATTTCGACATCGTTTATTTAGATTTCAGCAAAGCTTTTGACTCAGTCCCACATGAGCGGTTGCTTTATAAGCTGGAACAGGTTGGAATTACTGGGAAAATCCTTAGATGGATAGCAGGATGGCTTCAGGGCAGGAGGCAGAAGGTTGTGATAAATTGCTGTTCCTCAGATTGGGTTGATGTAAGAAGTGGGGTTCCCCAAGGATCAGTATTAGGACCACTGCTGTTTTTAATTTTCATAAACGACATCAAGGAAGGGATAAAGGGAGTGATGTCTAAATTTGCAGATGATGTTAAAATTGGTAGAGTAGTTAATGATCACTGTCAAGCTAAGCTTCTTCAGAGAGACCTAGATAGACTTCAGGAATGGTCAGAAAAATGGCAGCTATGCTTTAATCCAACAAAGTGTAAGGTATTACATCTGGGAAACAGTAATCCCAAAATAACTTATTCACTTGGTGGAGTTCAACTAAACCCAGTACTGGAGGAAAGGGACTTGGGTGTTAAGATACGGTCAGACATGAAATTCTCTGAGCATTATAAACAGGTTGCAAGGAAGGCCCATGGTGTCCTATTGAACTTTTTCAAGTAGAGATAGGGACGTGATAATCCCATTATATAAGGCTTTTGTTAGACCACACTTGGAATACTGTGTTCAAGTATGGAGAACGCACCTAAAGAAAGACATCGAGCTTCTTGAAAGGGTGCAAAGACAGGTAACTCGCCTGGTGAGATTGGCAAAAGGGCGTCCTTATGAAGAAAGACTTCGAATATGTGGGTTGCAGAGTTTGGAAACTAGACACCTTAGAGGAGATTTGATTGTGGTGTTTAAGGCTCTGAGAGGCATCAGTAAAATGAATGAGGACGAAATTTTCAAGATTATAAATTATGCTAGAACTAGGGGACATAAATTCAAGTTACAGGGGGAAATGTTTAGATTGGACTGCAGGGAGTTTTATTTTAGCCAGAAAGTTATAAATTACTGGAATAAGTTGCCTACATGGGTGGTAGAGGCTGACAGTTTGGGGAAATTCAAAGGTCATCTGGATAGTACCTTCGGGTTGGGGAAACGCATAGGATGATAGGTTTAATTTCCTTTTCTTTTATTAATTATTATTATATATATATATATTTATTTTTATTTTTTTTTTTTATCATTGTTTTATTCAGGGTGTTTTTTTTTTTTGTTTTTTTTTTTTTTTGTTGCTGGTGCAGCATAAGCCGTAGGCTTTCTTACACCATGTGACCATTACTAATGCTAACATTAACATGTCCGAGAAGCAACCAGAGGGAGTAATACTCTTGATCTGATTATCAGCAGTGATTCTTCTGGCATTAAGAATCTGCAGATAAAGGGACCACTAGTTGGCAGTGATCACAGTGTACTCATGATGTGATTTACTTAAAGATGTAACTACCATCAGGGGTAAGGGGAAGGGTTTTTGCTATACAGTGGGATCAACTGATGATGTTACCAACGGTGAATTCTAAATGGGAGGCCTTCAGGGAATTAAACTTGGAGGGTACTAGGATTTTCATACCAACTAAAAAATACCGTTCAAGGTTTAGGCCTAAATGGATATCAGATGAATTAATGTGACTCGTGTCAGAAAAGAAAAATACATGCGATGCATATAAATTATCAGGCGACACAGAAGTCTATGGCAGATATAAGCTAGTCTGTAATCAAGCCACAAAAGAGATTGGGCAAGCGAAGGCAGATTACGAGAAACCTTTGGCAAAGGATGCAAAGAAAAACAGCAAAGAGTTCTTTACTTACGTAAACTCTTGAAGGAAAGGGATGAATCAGATTGGTCCACTTAACATAGATGGTTTGACTATTGATCATGCTCAGGTAGCTGGTAAACTGAATGAGTATTTTGCACCTACATCCACACATGAGGAGTTATTCAAGAAGGAGAGGGCCAGATGTTTATCAAACTCTAACAGGGAGCTACATGATTTTGTAATAACTGAGAGCAAAGTGGAGGAGAAATTGTTAAAGTTAAACATAAGGAAGGCACCTGGGGTGGATGGGATCCATCCAGATATATTAAAGGAGGCAGCAAAGGAAGTAAGCAAACCCTTAGCCATAATTATGAAAGCTTCCTTGGACTCTGGGGAGGTCCCCATGGACTGGAGATGTGAAAATGTATCCCCAATTCACAAAGGGGATCAAAGGGTGACATGAGTAATTACAGACCTGTTAGTTTTACTTCTGTTCCAGGGAAAATAATGGACTCACTGGTTAAAGAAGCGATGCAGGATCATCTAGACAAGACTGTTGTATAGTTAAAAGACAGCATGGGTTTGTTAAAGGGAGGTCTTGTCTGACAAATTTGACTGGATACTATAATGTTGTTATGAAGGAATTGGATGTAAAGAATAATTTTGATATCATATACTTTGATTTTAGGAAAGCTTTTGATACCATGACACATGGAAGACTACTGTACGAATTGGAGCAGCTTGGCATTAAGGGCAAATTGCTACAGTGGATAAAAGGATGGTTGAGTCGGAGAAGACAGAGTGGTTATCAATGGACACTGCTCTTCATGGACTAATGTTATTAGTGGAGTCCTCCAGGGTTTGGTGTTGGACCCATTGTTGTTTTCTGTATTTATCAATGTCAGTGTCTAAGTTTGCAGATGATACGATGGTTGGCAGGGTGTTAATGACAGTAATGATAGCACTCTACTGCAACAGGATCTGGGAAAGTTGAGCAGATAGGCTGAGAGGTGGCAGTAACCCCAGTACTACACTCAGGGTAGTGGGGAATGAAAAGGATCTGGGGGTAATTGTGCAGTCAGATATGAAGTTTTCTGAGCAGAGCAGATAGGCTGAGAGGTGGCAACTGAAGTTTAACATTGACAAATGTAAAGTACTGCATATGGGTAGCAGTAACCCCATAGTAACCCCAGTACTACACTCAGGGTAGTGGGGAATGAAAAGGATCTGGGGGTAATTGTGCAGTCAGATATGAAGTTTTCTGAACAGTGCAAAAAGGCTGCAGGGGTAGTTCATGGTGTCTTGTTAATGATATACAGGAATTTTGATAGTAGAAATAAATAGGTGATTGTTCCCTTGTATAATCAATCGTCAGGCTACACCTTGAATACTGTATACAGATCTGGAGGCCTCATTTTAGAAAGCATGTAGAGCTGCTGGCTCTACATGCTTTCTACAGAGAAAGGCAACGAGATTGGTGAGTAGAACAAAAGGTTGGTGTTACCAAGAAAGGCTTAAGTTCTACAAATTGCAGCTTCTGGACACTAGGCACCTGCGAGGTGATCTAATTGAGATGTATAATGCCCTGAATGGATTGAGAAAGCTCAGTGCTAATGGGATCCTTCCTCTTGTTCAGATTACTGACCTGAGGAGGTATAAATTCAAATTAAGGAAAGAATTGTAGAATAGATGTGCGGAAATTTGCTTTTAGCCTATCTTACAGACTGGTGAGATAGTTATCACCAATTATCAGTGGGTGATAGTTGGAACAAACTTCCCTCTGTTGTAGTGGAGGTCAGCAACTTTAAGTTCAAAGCAGAACTATGGATATTAAGTTCAAAGCAGAATGAATGGATTGGTGAAATGGGAAGGGTGTTTTTTTTTTTTTATTTGGCTGATGTATAATCTTGCTTTCTTTCATCGTATGCCCTGCTAATGCTAAGGCTTTTTCCGCACTTGTTACACAAGGGTCACATCTGATTTGTTCTTTTCTTTGTAGTCAGATATGTAAAATCTTCTTGTCTCCATTCTTTGCTCTCTTAACCAGCGATTTTTTAATATATTAACCTTTTCCTAGCTGTTGTAAGCTTTAGTACTTTTTATAGCCCTGTATCTTCCATTCCATCTTTTATTGCTCTATTAAACTGGCTAATTCATTATTTATTAATTGCAGAATCCTCCTTCTGCTGTACTTTCTTAATCGGGAAATTGCGCACAGACCTATCTTCTCAGTTGATAGAGGCCATTCAGTTCCTTAAGTTATAATCTCCTTTCCTGAAATTATAGCCCATTCCCTCGCTTCTAACAACTGCTCTCTCTGTCTCCTCATCAACCAACTTAGAATCCAGCAATCACTCCCTGCTAGTTGTTAGTACCGGAACTAATGGTTCAGGTTTTAACAAACAACAAGATGTCGTTTTCACGGGTGCCTAATACTTTCCGTTGTGTTGTGCTGATACAGATAACAATCATCTACTTGATTGAAAAATTTTGTTCCCCTGTGATGAATTTCCTTCTTATTTGTTCATTCAATTATGAAAAAATTAAAATCGCCCATAAACAGACACTCACACTTGCTAGCTCATTCTATTTGCATATAGAAGCTCCCATCATAATCGGTCTGTAGATTACTCCTTCTCATTATACCTTTGCTTCCAGCTATCTCACACTACAGACTATATACTAGCATGCATAACTTTTGAATCCTGGAAAGTTTTCATTGTTCTTAAGGCTGCCTTTGATAAGAAACATGAGCCACCACTCCTGTCTTCCCTGTCCTTCCAAAATACATTATACCTACCATAGTGAAACTCATCATCCCTTATTCCCCTGATAACACCACATTTCTGTTAGCCCTATTATGTCAGCCATAGTTGTCCTAACCAGGAGTGCGAATTCACCTACTTTACTGAGAGAACTCCTGACATTACTGTAAACACAGTTAAAACTAAGTGTTCTTGTATAGTTTACTACCCTGACATACCCCTTGAAGTTGTATAAGCTTGTTTCTCTAGCTTGGCTCTCCACCAGTGCACAATGCTCCAACAGCATTAAGACTGAGATGTGTTAAGGGCTTTAGCCTCAGGCCACGAGAGATTTAGACAACGTACAAGTTAGTGCAAACGCATCATATTAGTATGCAGCTGAACTCTGAATTAGCACAAATATGCAAAGGTGACATCGTTTAAGTTATATCTCATATTGTGAATGTCTTCACAACGAGTTGCCATGATATTACACTACTTCGAATAAGTAACACTTCACCAAAGTAGAAGACTGTTGTTACTTATTCTCAGCGGATATCACCACCCAGACAGCACCGTTTCAAGGTAGTGTAATATCATGGCAACTCGTGAAGGCATTCACAATGTGAGATATAGCTTAAACAATGCCGCCTTTGCATATTTGTGCTAATTCAGAGTTTAGCTGCATACTAATATGATGTGTTTGCACTAACTTGTACGTTGTCTAAATCTCTCGCAGCCTGAGGCTCGCTGACCAGGCTAGCCAGGTGGGTAAAGTGCCTGCCTGGCAACCCAAAGGTTGCGGGTTCGAATCCTGCCTCTGGCTTATTATTATTATTAGTCCTATGGTGCAAGGAAGCCTGAGGCTTATGCTGCACCAGCCAAAAAAAAAAAAATATTCCCGAGTTACCCTGAGAGAGAGAGAGAGAGAGAGAGAGAGAGAGAGAGAGAGAGAGAGAGAGAGAGAGAGAGAGAGAGAGAGAGAGAGAGAGAGAAGAAGTAGAAAGGAATCACCAAGAAAGAGAAAAATGATGATATCCAGCTGGGGACCCTGGGTTTGCCAAGCCCATACTCACCAGATGTGAGCCCCTGGGAGTGAAATGCAAAAACTTTGGGAGGGTATTATGGCAACAGAAGCCGATGTGCCAACAACTAACAAAAGAAAAAAAAAAAAAAAAGCCCTTAACACATTTCAGTCTTATTTTATATTATACACCATCAGGCATCACTAGGGTACCTACCCACCCACCGAAGAAGGGCCAAATAGCCCTGAAACTTTGCCATCTGAGTGGTGGTATCCGATGAGAATAAGTAACAGCTGTCTTCACCTTTGGTGAAGCATTACTTATTCAAAGCAGTGCAATATCATAACAACTCGTGAAGGCATTCACAATATGAGATATAATTAAAACGATGCCGCCTTTGCATATTTGTGCTAATTCAGAGTTTAGCTGTGTATTAATATAATGCGTTTGCACTAACTTGTACGTTGTCTAAATCTCTTGCAGCCTGAGGCTAAAGCCCTTAACACATTTCAGTCTTAATTTATATTATACACCATCAGGCATCTCTCATATTGTGGAGTTATACTTAACAGTTTTGTCATTGTTTCATCACTAGGGTACCTACCCACCCACTGAAGGACTAAATAGTCCTGAAACAGCGCCGTCTGGGCAGTAGTATCCGCTGAGAATAAGTAACAATAGTTTTCTCCTTTGGTGAAGCGTTACTTATTCGAAGTAGTGCAATATCAAGACAACTCGTTGTGAAGTCATTCACAATATGAGATATAACTTAAAACGATGCTGCCTTTGCATATTTGTGCTAATTCAGGGTTTAGCTGTGTACTAATATGAGGCATTTTCACTAACTTGTATGTTGTCCAACAGCATTAGTAATAATAAATAATTTTTATATTAAAATTTTTTTTGTTTTAAATGTATGATTTTTTAAAATTTATTTATTTATTTTTAACTTCCTGAACACCATTCTGGCAGGAAAAAACATGGTTTTATGTATTCTCAATGATACTAGCAAAAACCCTTGCATCACCTTTGTTCAAACATATTCCATCCCTACAAAATAGATTCCTTCTGCCTACAAGTGCATATCCTGCACTTGTAGGCAGAAGCCTATGATAGATATAAGCTGGTCTGTAACCAAGTCACAAAGGAGGCTAGGCAAGGAAAGGCAGATTACGAGAAATCTTTGGCAAAGGATGCAAAGAAAAACAGCAAAGTGTTCCTTATGTAAGCTCTAGAAGGAAGGGATGAATCAGATTGGTCCACTTGATATCGATGGTTCAACTGTTGATGATCCTGCTCAGGTAGCTTACAAACTAAATGAATATTTTGCATCTACATTCACACATGAGGAGTTATTCAGGGAGGGGAATGCCAGAGGTGTATTAAACTCTAGCAGAAGCTAGATAACCTTGTAATAACTGAGAGTAAATTTTAGGAGAATTTGAAGAAGATAAACATAAGAGGGTCACGTGCGATGGATGGAATATATCCAGTTATATTAAAGGAGGCAGTAAACAAACCCTTAGCCATAATTATGAGAGCTTCCTTGGACTCAGGGGAGGTACCCATGGACTGGAAATGTGCAGCAGATGTGACCCCAACCCACAAAGGAGAATCAAAGGGAGACACAGGTAATTACAAACCTCTTAGTTTAACTTCTGTTCCAGGGAAATTAATGGAGGCACTGGTTAAAGAAGCATTGCAAGATCATCTAGACAAGATCTCAGTTATAGCTCGGACACAGCATGGGTTTTTTTTTTTTTTTATGAAAACCCCAAACACAAGAGGTATTGGAACCTTATAGTACTTAGTACCGTGCTTGGGTTGGAGGTTGAGAAGGCCAAAGAAGATATTTGTTGACATTAGACTTGAACTTCTGTAGACTGTAATTTTTGGGAAATACCTATGAAGGAAGGTTGTTCCAGAAAACAGCAGTTGAATGAATAACTGAGGAAGATGAAAAGTTGGTTCTGTGAGTTTGAAGTTGGACAGTAAATCAATGTTGGCTGGTGACGGCACGTGTTTGGACTGTTTTGAAAGACAGTGGGAATTATAGAAGCCAATTCAGAAGAACAGTGCCCACGGAAATATCTGTAGAAAAGGCATGGAGCAGAAACAGTACGTCTATGAGACAGCGAGTGGAGAGACTCTGTTAGAGAGGAGTCATTAATTAACCTAACCGCCTTCTTCTGAAGGGAATCTAGGAGCCTGAGAGAGGTTTTGGGGACACTGCCCCAGATGTGAGAACAAAATTCCATGGTGGGGCAGATTTGCGATTTGTATAGAGTGAACAGCTGTTTGGAAGAAAAGTAATGCCAAGAGCAAAAGAAAAAACCAAGTTTTTTAGATGTAGAGGAAGCAATATTTGTAATGTGCTTGTGCCAAGAGAGGTTAGAAGTCAGGGTAATCCCCAAAAGAGATATATCATTTTTGCCTAGAAATCGGAGTGTCACCAAAGATAATCATAGGAGCAGAAGAATTCTTTTTGCGAGTTATAAGACAAGACTGAGTTTTAGAAGTATTGAAATCAACTAAGTTGTTTTTGCCCCCCTGGAAAATTACGTGGAGATCGGCATTTAAGGAATTGGTAGTGGATATTCGAGAAGTTGAAGCTGATTGAGCAGGGCAAGGTTTCTCAAAATGTAAAGTGGAATGCAATGTGCTATCATCGGCAAAACTATGGATAGGAATTCCAGTCAATGGAGGAGAGTCATTAATATACAAGAGGAAAAGAGTAAGGGAAAGAACTGAACCTTGGGGGGACACCAGCATTAGTGGAGAAGTTAGAAGACAGAGCCATCTACCATCACCCTCAGTGAGTGGTCAGAGAGAAAATTTGATAACCAATTATAAAAAACAGTTGGCAAACCATAAGATGGAAGCTTGTTTAGAAGACCTTTATGCCAAACATGATCAAAAGCCTTTGAGATGTCAAGAGCAATTGATTGTGTTTCACCAAACTTTTCCATTGAATTTGTCCATAAATGAGTAACATAAGCCAGAATATCACCAGTGGATCGACACTGGCGATCATTGATCAGACGATGGACGGTTTCTAGGTAGTTGAAGAGTTGGTGGTTAATTGCAATGGGACGATAATTGGATGGGAGGGATTTGTCACCCTTTTTAGGAACTGGCTGGATATGAGCAAATTTCCAAGCAGAAGGAAAAATACCTTTGGAATAAAGTGAAAAAAGGTTTTGAGAACAAGTGGAGAAATACCATCAGGACCTGGAGCTTTCTTAGCATCAAGATTTGTCAAAATCCTTCTGACATCCTTTTGATGGAAGACCACAGGAGGCATTGAATGGAGTGTGATAGGAATGGTGGGAAGTGTTTTGCCAAAATCATTATGTGAGTTGGAAGGAAAATGGGATGCCAGCAGGTCAGCTTTATCCTTTGCCGAAGTGGCAACAGAACCATCTGGTTTTGACAGAGGTGGGAGCAGAGATGGGAAAAAGTTGCGGCCAATAGCTTTAGCAAGAGACCAGAATGCTCGGCTACCATTAGGGCAAGAAGCAAGTTTTCTACTCTTAGCCTGTTCAAAATCTACTTTGGACTGATTAATAACTGCTTTGCAATTGTTGCGAGCTTTGGTGTAGGCAAATAATGAAACTGAAGAATTGGAAACAAGCTAATTACGATATGCAATGTTCTTCTCTTGAACAGCCTTAGCACATTTATTGGAAAACCAAGGTTTAGATAAAGGAAGAGATTTTAAAGTGGAGTGTGGAATAAATGATTCCATTCCTACAAGAATAATTTCACCGACGTGATCTGAGCAAACGTTGACATCAGAAGTTTTGAAACAGTAATCCAACCAAGGAAAAGAAGAAAATAAATCTCGCAGGTCATCCCATTTTGCATTCTTGTAATGCAAAATAATGTGATGTTGTGAATAGCCATGCGATTTAGGAGGTTTAGATCTTTTCGCAGATGAGCTTACTCTATTAGTTTGACAAAGGCTCCAATTGGAGAAGAGACAATCACTAAGTTGTGATCTGAGGTGCCTAAAGGACCACTCACTTCGACCGTGTACTTAGAAGGGTTGTTTGTGAAAAAAAAGATCAAGCATGTTGGCTGTATGGTTAGGATTATCCAGTATTCTTATAGGTAAATGAACAATCTGTGCAACGCCATTAATAATTGCAAAAGCCTCAGTATCTCGACCAGCTGGGTCAGTGTGACTAGAAAACAGAAGATAGCTGGAGTTGTGAACATTAAATCACCAAGGAAAATTACCTCACTATTAGGAAAGTTGGATTGGAGTAAGTCAAGTTGCAAAGAGAGAAAGTCAAAGAGCTGCAAGTGATTAGTGGAGTTGGGAGAATGGTAGAGACAACAGATGAATTTGACACAATGAGGTAGAGGGATTTTAAGCCAGAGAATATCGAAAAGAGAAGATTCCAAATTAAAGTCTGACAGGGAATATCGGAATGGACATATGCACAAGTACCACCTCTGAAGCAAAAGGAATCATACAGCGAATAATTTGGGCAACTGAGATGAGCAGTAGTTGAATCAACCGATAACTGAGATTCTGTCAGAAAAAGTACATGGGGTTTGGCAGACTGCAAGTGGAAATGGAATTCATTGAGATTAGAATTGAGACCATGTATATTTGTGAAATGAACTAGGAACTGTTTGGGAGGTTTAGATCTTTTTGTAGATAAGCTTACTCTATTAGTTTGACAATTCATGGTGTATTGAATAGTAAGAAAAAAAGTTGGGGGACATGCTATATGAAGTTATGAAATTTTTGGATATGGCGTACACATGGTAAGAATATACCCAGATCCTTGATGATGCCCCCCGCATACACACTACTCAGACTCCCTCCAGTCACTATCTGGCAGTGTAGAGGTAGCAAGATTATACACTAGGTGATCTGGAAGCCTCCTAAAGAGTTATCAATAGGTTTGGTCTGTTGTACTAACTAGCAGCCGGCCTGCGAACACTGTTTTAGAGCTGTACCCTCGAAATGTAAGGAAGATTGGATCTCGCCATGATGTTCATCATAACCTCAAAAGTCATCAGTCATACTGCATGATGGAAGAGATGGCGAAGGGTTGATCAGAACTTAACTCTGGAGAATAAACATGGGTTTCACCACTTCAAGCCTCCAATAAGTAAAGTGGTGGTATTGCACCAGTTGATCTGAGAGTCATCTACCACCTAGTATTGCCTAGTATTTAGCTTCAACTATTTCTCTTCCATTTTGCGCTTGGTTATCACAAAATTCAACTCAAAATATCAAATCATCAGCAGTTAATGCATTCTTATCTAGCATACCAGTGTGATTGATCCCCTTCTATGGTTTACCTAAGTAAAGAAGTCTTTGTGGGTTTTCTTTGAAATTTTTGCCAGTCTTTTCATAATCTGCCTTTGCTTGCCTATTATCCTTTGTGACTTGATTTTAGACTAAATTTTATCTACTGTATGCCTCTCAATCACTTCATACTTTATATACATCCCATGTATGTTTCTTCTCTGCCACAAAACAAATAGATATCAGTTTATCTGATATCTATTTAGGCTTAAGCCTTGAACAGTATCTTTTAATTGATATATAAAGTCCTGGTAGCTTCTATGAATACTTCCCTGAATGCTTTCCATTTAGAGTTTGATGTTGCTAACATGGTTGCATGGTACCACTGTGTAGAATTTAAAGTCAGACACCGTTTTAGTCATGGTGAGACTTAGTAGTCTTACTGAAAGCAAAAGGCCTTCCATTTGATTTACAGTAGTTGCATCTTTAATTCCCACATCATTACACTGAGATCACTGCAGCCTACTGGTTCTTTATTTTCTGATTCCTAATGCATAATTAATTGTTGCTCTGGGCAAAAATGCATTGCTGGCTCTAGTCCACCTAACCTTATCATAAAAATTGTTACTTGTTTTTCCAACAATGGATTCTGTCAATAGACATAAACCCTTTCGAACTAAATTATTTTGTACTTGATTATTCTGTTCTGTGGCCTAATTTGAAGGCATCATTTGGCAGGTTACTAAATTTGAGTGCTTGCAATATCCCAGTTATATCTGTCTCTAGGACATGCACCCATTTCTTCAGTGACGTAAATTTTTCTAATAATGCACCAAATTTTAATTTGAAATTCATACTCCTTACATTTTGAACAAAGTAAAGAATTGTCAGTTCAGTTATTAGGAACAAGATTAGCCTTTGAGTTCATGCCAATCAAAATTAACTTTAAAAATATTAAAAAAATTAAGGAAAAGGAAAAATTAGTCTCCGAATTCAAACTGTTCAATCCTTTAAAGGATTTTTTTTTTTTTTTTTTTTTTTCCAACCCACAATTCATTACTAGCCTTGATGGAAGGAATGGTGTTTAGGACAGCAGCAAGCATACTGGTAAATATCCTGACAAGTGAGAACTCTCTGCTCTCTGTAATAATAAGTGAGGATGCTTGGCACAGACATTGTAGAAACTTGTTGCATTCCCAAATTTTGTGCTACAATTAATTAATACATACCATAAGAAATATCAGTTTCTCCTTCAACTTTACAAATAATTAAATGTCAATCAGGTCATGAATGCAAGCGATTGAATCATTGGTTTTTTAGATCAGAGTGAGGATAATCTTCAACAGTCAAGCAACAATATTTAAGTTTTTTGAACCGCTGAACCACTTTGAATGAGACAGTTATTCTCCAAAAGCTGTTTTTAGCATGGAGAAGTGTGTGTTGGATAACAATAATTTGAAACAAACTTTGATGCACTTTCACTGCTCAGTGCAATCATTAATTTTATAATGTAACAAATTACATGAAACACCTTTTATTCACTGCACACTAATTCATACTAATTGCAGGTAAACTGGTGATTTGTGCATTACTATGTCTCATTAAATGTGTTGCAACTATCTGCAACTCACTACTAAGCTTCAAGATACAAAGTTATCATCAAAACTTTTTGGTCACACCTTGTATAAAATTTTTTTTTAAGATATACTCTTTTTGAATGATAAGACACACCTAAGGTTTAGAAGGCAAAATTTGAGAAAATTATTTTATTGCATATTCTGGTCTGTTCCTCCTGAATTAATGCTTTAAATCTCCAGTGGCTGAAGTTGCCTGAGGCATCCTGAGAAATACAGCGAACTCCATATTTAAAAGAGCAAGCATCCTTTTTATTGCCTCTGCTATATGTGATCTGAACTGGACATTTTGACACATTTTTGGACATTTTACCTCTAGTCACAGCAAGAGGTAAAATCATGTATACCTTTGAACCCTAAGACACAACAATTTTAGGCAATGAGTTGTAAAATACGATATATTTATAATTTAAAAACTGTTTTGTTGTTTTCATTCTTGCCAATTTTAAAAGTACTGAATGACATACAAAATCCAGTACCTGCCTGCTGTTCCAATTTAGTCAGACCTTTTCCAATAAACAGATGTTTCTGATTTCACAATAAATTTAGGTCTTCCAATTTTTAATTGTGCTTGTGTCATTTTGCAAATATGTGGATATGTTATTTTATGTATTTTTTTCAATTACGGACTCGCAGAACTTAATACGTGCTAAAAAGCAAATGTTAAATGACTCTGCTCGTGTTTATTGATCTTGGGAAAAACTATCATGTGTGGGTATGTTTTTAGTTTTGTTTTCGATTGTAGCAGAGTAATGTTCTATGTGAGTATTCAGTCGTTTATTGTAAGGTGTGGGAATCATTTTAATATCTGGAAAAAATGTTATTTTTATTTGAAGATAACAAAGCACTCAAACCTATGTTAGCTAATTATGTTTATTTCTAAATCGTAAATATGTACATAATGGAGTCAAATGTTTCGTGGTATTTTCTTACCATTTCTTCAGTGACTGCCAAGACAGTAATGAAGGGTTATTATTATGCAATCCTTAAAAATTTTTAGTAGAATTAAAGGGTTTAGTAAATCAAACTTAGATCTAATTCAAACAATTTTGTCTTAAAGTTTATTGTATATAAGTAAATAATAATAAATAAGTGCTTACCAGCTATCTTTGCAGTGTCACTGCTGCAAAAGGCCACTTCGGTCACACAAATTTATTGATTTGTTTATAGGTGAGACATGTATATATTGTGGTTTATTTAATCTTGTTGTCATGTGGTTTGATGGTTGAGTCTAGAGGATTATCTTTATACTCTTGATATCAGGGTTTACTTGTGCCCTGAGGGTAACAGTACTGCTGGTATTGACTTAGTGGATAATGGGGAAGGTTAATACACATTTAAAGATATGTGATAAAAAATAAATAAATTGTTTTAAATTAAAATAGAATATGCCAAAATTAAATAAATAAACTAAATTATATAAACTATGAGGGGTGATCATTTAATTCACAGACTGGTTCAAAATTTTATGTTTACCTCGTGCATTTTTCATAACTCCTGCTAGGAGTGCTCTCCCTGATCGCTACTGAGCTGACTTTGTGTGCACATGCCAGTACTTGTCGAGCTAGTGTTGCATGATGAGTTTTTTTTAGCCGTGTGTGACTGACAATCATTTTGAAGCAGGTATGTCTGACCTACAGACTGAATAGCGATATATGATTCATTATGGTGTCAGACAGGGCTTAAGTGCATCAGAAAGAGTTAGAGATGAATGAAGCATATGGTAATGATTGTCTTAGTGGGATGGCCATATTCCAGTGTGACCAAACTTTCCAGTGAGAAGAGGTTTCTCTATCAAGACAATGCCAGGTCCCATACAGCTAATATTGTGCAAGCAGTGATCACTGCCATAGATGCTGAGATTCTGCTACATCCCTATTATTCATTGGACTTAGCCCTGTGTGATTTCTTCCTGTTTACACTTCTGAAGAAAGCCTCTGGAATGACAAGTTTCGCGTCCGAGACAACTATGCTTGCAGAACTACAACAGAAGCACTTCTCAGTCTTTCGAAAATGGCTTGCAAGAAGCATTCAGTGCATGGGTACAACAGTGAAAAAAGTGGGTGAAGTTCAAGGGAGAAATCTACAGACAATTCAAGTGATGACAATTAAGATAAGATCTTGCACCAGTCCTCGAATTAAATGATCACCCCTCGTGAATAATATTGTCAGAAAACTTTACCAGTTAAGATCTGTTTCTAGGGTCATTGGCATTGTTCAATAGGTCATATTGTACCTATTGAACCAGGTAATAGTACTACTTGTTAGTTGTGGGGGTAAGGGGTGTAGTTGGCGAGTTGGTTCCGGTTAAGAAGTTTAAACTTATTTTTAATTTGGGTTTGGATATCTGTTCTTAAAGATGTATGTGTCAATGTGTTCAGTCCGAATTTCTCTGTTGCAGTTAATGTTAATCTGTGGCTCTAATTAAAAAAAAGCTTCTTTTTAGAGTCTATGGTTGTGGTATCTATCTATGGCCAGTACTGAGGTTTCAGAAAATGCTCATTTGTGGTCCTCTATCCACGTATGGAAAGGTGGGTCTGGAATTGTACTCTGCCTGTTTTTTGGCAAAGTCCTTCTATTCTTTTTACTCTGAGTTTTCTGTTGTGTTGGCCTGTGTACGCTTCAGAACAATTTCTATATAGTATTTTTAGTGGTTAAGGTCTTGTAGAGGGGTCAGGTTGAAGTTGGGTGTTTTTAATGTCTTTTATTGTTGTGGTTTTTGTATACCTGATAAAAGTTGGGGTTTTTTTTTTTTTTTGCTATTTGAGCTATTTTCTTGCTGATGGTTGGTGCACAGAGGATGGTGACGAATTGTTTATCTTTGTCAGGAATATTGTTGGAGAATTTTTCTATTGTACTTTTTATCATTTTTGATATTAGTTTAATGTAGGTATTCACAATTACTGAAGATGTGTTCTATCTGGAGGATAAAGAGATGGTTGGACAAGAATTGGAGAATAGATCCTGTGTTAGTAGGTTTTCTGTAAAGTGTTGTAATGGTGTTGTTGGATTTTGCTGAGTAGTAGGTCAAGAAACAGTAGTTTAATCTTCTGTTTTGATTTTCAACAAAATGTGTGGATGTAGGCTCTTGATATGTAAATGAAAGTTGAGTTCCTCAATGCATTGTGGCCAAATGGTAAGGGCATCATCTACATATCTAATCTACACTTTAGGTTTGAAGCCAGCTTTTACAATGGCCTTGTTTTCAAAGAAATTTATAAAAATCTCTGTCAGTGGGTTGTGGGGAGGGGGAGAAGAGTGGATTGCCCATGCTTAGACCTTATTTTTGTTTATATAGGCTATTTTTAAAGTTGAAGTAATCTTCTATTGGCAAATCTTAAGAATGCCTGAAATATCTAGTTGTTGGTGAAGGGAGGTAGTATGTATTTGGTTGCCTGGTATTATTTGTAGGATGGTCCTAGTCTCTTCTGGTGGGACATTAGTAAATATGTTATCAATGTCAAAGAAGACTAGAAAATCTTTGTTACTGATGTTAGTGTTTTTTAGCCAGTTGAGTAAATGTTTTGAAGTTTTTTTTTTTTTTAAATATATATATATTCAGGGTGTCTCAAAAATACAGGCATAACTTCAGGAATGAGTTATGTAGACAATAAAAATATTTTATATCAACATAGTTCCGGAAACATAGGTTTCCGAGTTTTGAAGATCTGTCTATAACACTCTGTTGACATCACCTTATAGTAATTGTTCAAAATGTACACCTTCTGCCTGAATACAGGCTTCACATCGACATCTTATGGACTCGCAAAGACGATTACTCGTGCAAGGTAATCTGCTGGTGACAAAGCCTGTATCTGTTGCAGATGGTAAAGATACAGTTGGTGTTCTCGCAACACTCTCCAAGTAGTTAGTCGAACATTGAACAGCCAGTTGCATTTCTATTCTGCGTGTGCTGATTCCAGGAGTGGCATGCACAACATCCAAAATCTCCTCCTCTACTTCAGGAGTCGTAGATCTTGGTTGTCCTCTGTCGGCAGCATGAGGTGTCAAGGTCCCATGTTCACATAGGCGGCGATGGATACTCTCAAACATTTTCCTGTCTGGACATCATCATTCTGGGAACCTTTTGAGGTACAAACGACGACCCTCCAGAGCATTGCCGTCTGCCAAACTGTACATAAAGTGCATATCTGCTTGCTCCTGATTTGAGTACATGGTTGGAATGGAAAACCACCAGATTCTGTCAGTACCATGGGGGATAAGACATTCCAGTTAATAACTCGGGAACCAAGCATTTCCGGAACTATGTTGATTTTTATTGTCTACATATGAGAAACTCATTCCTGAAGTTATGCTGTGTATTTTTGAGACACCCTGTATATATATCATTCTATAGTTTGTAGGTAAGGCTGATGTTGATGGTTTCTACATGCCATTGGGATACATTTTGCCCTGGATGGTTTCTAGCATTAACTATGGGTCTGACAGGAAATTTTGTTTTTGTCTTTTTAGCTCTGGAATTGATAGGGCCCCTTTTGATGGTTTTATAGATTTTTCATCTGCTAATTGGAATGGGATTTTATAGTATTAATATTCAGTGTTTATAATACTACTGCATTTCCTTTGTCAGCTTTGGTTATGTGTACGTTGCCATCTAGCCTAAGTTGTTTTAGTGCTTTCCTGTGGTTGGATGATGGGTTATTATATTTTTTTGTAAGCTCATTCATTTTTATTTTTATGCAGGGTATCTATGACTTCTAACTTATGTTCCTGATGTTTGTTTTCAGTGTTTTGAAAGATAGTATTAAGTTGCACTAGAAAATTGAGGTGTGAGATTTGTTGGAGTGCTGGAGCAAAGTTTAAGCCTAAACTTAGTGTCTCATATTCTGTGGTGGTAAGGGGTCTGCAGGTTACATTACCTATATTGGAGAATCCTGTGTTATCAGAAGGGCGGGATTTGTGTGACTAACTATTAGCGTATCAGTGAGTTATTGTGACCAAAGTGACCTTTTGTGACAGTTGTATTACATAGATAGCTGTTAAAAGCTTATGTATTATTATTTATTTATATAAAATAAAACTTGAAACAAAATTCTTTGAATTAGATCTATGTTTGATTTACTAAACCTTTTTTAGTTCTACTAAAAAATTAAGAATTCCATAATAATAGGTGCCTCCTATTATTATGAAATTTAATGGAATTAAGGTGGGCAGGAGCAGCAGTGTGTAGCACATGCTTTTTGATTAGACCAAGGTTCGAGCCCGTGGCCACCAAATACGGAGGATGCGGAAAGGTCAGGGAATGACCACCGCATATCCCTGAGCAATATGGCCTTAGTTGCTAATGCTCCTGATAACAACAAAAACAACAACCATAATAATAACCCTTAGTTTGCAGCTACTGAAGAAGTGGTAAGAAAATACCATGAAATGTTTGATGTCATTATTTACATATTTCCAATTCAGAATTAAAAACATAATTATACAAATGTAGATTTGAGTGCTTTTATTATCTTTGGAACAACACTTTTTTTTTAATCTGTGTTCTTCACCATATATTGCCTTGCCATTTGTTCACTGCATTTAATGTTCATTATTGTTACTTTGTGAGTTATGAAATAAGCATATGTCTAGCCTGTAAATGTCAACATTTAATATGAGAAACATTGTCACGATTAAAATCAAACAGATTTTATGTTTCTCACTCTTCTGTATCATATTGTTACAGTTACTTCAAATACAAACAGTGATGTAGGGTGAGAAAAGCAAATATTAGTTTCAAGAATTTAGGGATATTGATTACAGGTGTATAGATATTGTATTGTTAGCTTAACATCTGTTCCAGGGAAAATAGTGGAATCACTGGTTAAAGAAGTAATGCAGGATCATCTGAACAGGAATGCAATTATACTGCAATTATAGCATGAATTTGTTAAGGGATGGTCTTTTCTAACCAATCTCATAAGTTAATATCGTGCAGTGACCTGGATTCAAAAAATAATTTTGATATCATATACTTGGATTTTAGGAAGGCTCTTGATACTGTTTGATACAACGGGATATTATTAAATGGAAGAAGACAGGGTGTTATCAATGGTCACTGCTCCTCTTGGACTAAAGTTATTAGTGGAGTCCCCAGGTTTCACTTCTGGGCCCATTATTGTTTTCAGTATTTATTAATGATATTGATGAAGGTATATCAGGCTTAATGTCAAAGTTTGCAGATGATACAAAAGTTTATGAGATGGTTAATGCAAATGATCAGGGTGAGCTATTGCAACAAGATCTAGGGAAATTGAGTAAGTGTGCTAAAAAATGACAGTTGTAGTTTAACATTGATAAATGCAAGGTACTACATATGGGTAACAGTAACCCCAGAGTAATTTATCAACTCTGTGGTATTACATTCAGGGTAGTGGAGAACGAAAAAGACTTGGGAGTAATTGTGCAGTCAGACGTGAAATTCTCTGCAGACATGCTGCCAGCATAGTTCATGTGGTTTGTCAATGATATACAGAAACTTTGCTATCAAGGATAAGGAAGTGATTATCCCTTTGTATAAGGCCATGGTTTGGCCACATCTTGAGTGCTTTAGCAAGGATGTAGATCTGCTGGAATGGGTTGTTCAGAGTAGGGCAACCAGACTGGTGAAGGGAGCAAGACTAGACACCTGCGGCGAGATCTGATTGAGGTGTTTAAAGCTTTTAACGGATTGAGTAAACTGAATGTGAATGGCATTCTTTGCCTTGCTGAGACTGCACATGTGAGGGGGCATAAATTTAAGTTGAGAAAGGATGGTTGCAGGATAGATCTCTGGAAGTTTTCATTCAGCCAGCAGGTGGTTGATTGTTGGAATAGACTTTCATCTGTTGTTGTGGAAGAGAGGATGGTTCAAATAAATTCAAGGAAAAACTAGACAAATTCTTGGAGGTTATAGAGCGTGTGTGCGCTGATGCTATATAAGCTTGCTTTCCTGCATCATTTCCCACTACTACTAATATTATTGAGAGAGGCCAGATTGTAAATTTTTTTGTATTTTAGAAGGGTGTACCTAGTGGATGAGAAGCTTCTGAGAAGCACATTTCAATGAATATTGGTGCTAACAACTGAAATTATTTATATCTCTAAACATTTATAATGATATAAAGACAACACTGGTGGTTAAAATGTAAACAGTTCAATTTGTTAAATGCAAACAAATGACAAAAAATAAATATTGCCACTTACTGTAAGCAAGTTTTGAATGCATGCCTAGTACAGCATCAGACAGAATATCAATGAATGTGCTTCAGAGAAAAAATACTTTGCATCAGAGAATAAGAAAAAAATTAACTATTCTTAAGCAATAATTATGAGGTTATGTGAGTCTTGGTCAATTTACATTGCATTTTGATTTTATTAATGTACTGTGGAAGTATTCAATCAGTTTCTGCATGTAGTAATTATAGCAAGGAGATAAACAATAGAATCATTCATTTGGTCTTCTCTTCTGTAGTGTTTGTACAGAGGGCAGCCAATTGAGTGGACTAGGACTGCCTGTTGTTTTTCCCTTATTTTAGTATGCAGCTGATGAACTGTGATTATTTGTAATGTTGGAAAAACCTTGGAATTAAATCTGTTGTTGTGTGTGGGTCAAGCATGCATTTTTCCAGCCTTGCCTGTACTGTGTTTTTTTTTTTTTCTCTCTCTCTAAATAGTATGAATCAGAGCTGTACTACGCAATACTCTCTAAATGTAAGAGAGCTTGTTCAACATGCCATAAAAAAATCAATCAATATTTCAGCACCCAATCATTCCAAAAATTCCTACATAATGGTTGAAAATTAATTTTGGAATTTGTTGCTAAAAGAGGCACTTTTTGTGCTGAGTAAATCAAGGTGCCTCCATAGCCAGGTGGGAAGGAGCAGCAGTGCGTAGCACACGCTTCTTGATTAGACCGGGGTTCGAGTCCGTCACCACCAAATACGGAGGATGCTGATAGGTCAGGGAATGACCACCGCATATCCCGGAGCAATATGGCCTTAGTTGCTAATGCTCCTAAAAACCCAATAACTAACTAACTAACTAGCTGAGTAAATCAGAACAATCTTAATTTCATAAAAGGTTTGTTCATATACATAAATTAACATCAACAGAAGAAAAAAACAAATAAAACTGTGTGCCAAGTCTATAAACAAAAGCTAAGCATTACTGCAAAGTGTTTGATCAGTGTGCTAATACTGAATACTCGTTAATTTCACATTCCTTTACGCTTCATCACATCACTTGGGTGCATTTTGTACACAGTTGTACGTTGTGCCACATCACTCCTACTGTTGTTTTATGCATGTGTTGAGACAGTGAGCATGTTGAACTGCAGTGGTCTTAATTCTCACAGCAGAACAGTCTTGCATTTGTAATGAGTTGTTCTAGTATTGCACTGTTTTCAGAAAGATGGTCTTGCAGAAGTTTAAACTGTTCATTTGTTTAAAACAATAAGGTTCTACTATGACAAATTATTTTGGGATTAACTATCCCTCATCAAATCTGGCAATGCTGATAGAAAACAAATAGCTTTAGCTATATTACAACTTTGAGAAACTGATTTGGTATTCTGCATACAGCTCTCATTGAACAACTTCTTTACAACTGTCTTGGAACTGGCTGTCATAGCAATCTCATATTTTAAACAAGTTTAGGAAGGACATCTATTTGAAAGTGGTGTAATACTTACCATTGCAAGGCAAGTTTGAGGCTCTTCTTCAAACAGCATTTCCAAATGAGGATGCAAGTCAAATATTAAGACATTATTAGATGTGTAGTTTAAATCTTGCAAACATCTTATAAAGAGAGAAATGTTACACCTTTTTGCATGAATTCTTGAAGACAAATCCTGCTGTTGATGTAAATACATTTTACAGTTTAATGTATATCATGTGCCATGAAAAGTGATGTTGTCCACCATATTAATTGTGTAAAATACATTCATAGCATTAAGTGCCAAGAGAGGGGGTAAAAAAAAGAAAACTATTTTTTCTTTCTTTTTTGTCGAAAGTAGAAATATAGATTTGTATTAACGTTACACAGGCAGTGTATTTTTACTGCACATCTTGGAGCATTATCTTCTCATGGTTAGTAGATCATAATGGTCCCCAGTGAAATGGTTTCCTAAATCAGAAATCACTAAAAAGTACAGTTCAGGAAAGGTGGAGGCAAGAACTCTATTGATTGAAATACCATCAGTTATAACTGCTAGAGTTGTGCAGTGTTTTCAGCCAATGGCAGTAATGGTGCAGGTGTCAAGATTTATCCCATCATTTTAATATTTTATAATAATGGAATAAATCTTGCATAAAATATAGAGATTTAAGTCATTGCTATGAACAGACTTTCAGTGCTGGTTTCCCTGAAAAGGCTCAAAAGGCCTACTGCCATGTCTTTAAGTGTTCTGCATCACATCATTAAGTGAAGAAAATATATCTGGAATTCTTATATCATGAATTATGACAGGTATGTTTCCCCTTTATTTTTTTAATAATGATTTAACTTTTAATAGCTTAAAATCAATGTTGTTTTTTTTGTTAATAGTATTAATGACTGAGGGCAGAAATTAGCACATCATTGTTATTGGTTGTTTGGTAGTTTGTTCTGTGTTGTAGCTGTGTTTGTTGTTAAAAGAGAGGTTACTTTCTTTAAATAAGTGTTAAATATATAGAGATTTCATTTTTGTGAGGAGAATTTGTAAAAGACTATTAAAATATGTTGAATTTAAGTGACAGTTTTGTGGTATTCAATTTGCCTAGTGATGCTTTGTAATCATCTTAGAACCAGGTTATGGAACATAGTTTGAATAGCTGGTACTATGTAGTTGAAGAAATTAGGTGAGGGAGGGGGAAGCAAGCAAAAAGTTTTAAAATAATCATTCCATTTCGTGGCAACATAACCTATTCACTTCAGCATATTACAAGTGTTAATCAGTTATCATTAATTCTAAAGATAAGTCTGGGAATGCCATTTCATCTAAAACTAGAACTATTAAAGTCTTCTGATTTTAGATTTCTAAAAAAGTTGTCAAGTGTGAAAATTATATCCAAATGAGAAAAGGCCAATACTTAAAAAAGAAAGAAAAAAAAAGTATTTTACTAAAGGAAAACTGCAAGGTCATCTATCCTTCTCTTTGAGGTTACTTGTCATGTACAAATCATCAAGAGATGCAAAAGTTTTGAATGCCTGTATTTTTTGATGTTTGGTGTCATTAAACTTGTAAGATCCATATAGGAGTTTGTTATTCAAGCCAAAAACACATTCAGTATATGATCCTGTGTGTCTAAGACCTCATGCAGACATTATTAACATTTACTATTCTGAGATGTTTACTATAGTAGCTGTGATTTTGCCTTCCTATTCTTTAGTACACATGGCTTTCTTAAACCTAAAGAAAATTATAATAATATTAAAGATTTATTCAAATTGGGTTACATGCATATAAATGTTTGAAATGCCTTGTTTGTTCTCAAATAATGAAATTAATTTCTTAAAAAGCATTATTAATGAAGCATATTATAGGCTTTCTACCAAAATGACACTCTTGAAAAATGTTTAGTTCATTGATGTTTTGAGATGTGGCTGTATTCATTTGTTTACATCGTGTTATTTTCTTTTACATGAAATCCACCTATGAGAATCCTAATATAACTTGAATTAACCAAAAGATAACCGAGAAACTGTTTTTCTCAGTTATCTTCTGGGTTTTAGTTCTTGCCCTCCCCATTACCCCAAATAATTATCAGGGCTTTGCTGTATTAGCATTAGAAAAATTATGCCAAGGAGGCAAGCTTATATACAAGAGTTGATCCATAAGTAATGTCTCTTTGGTTATAAAATTGACAGACAGATACCAAGTTAGTTGAAATTTATATTATTTATTAAATAAACACTGGGAAGCATGCATAAATTATTCTATATATCCACCTTGTTTATTAATACATGTTTACCATTGTTCTTTCCAACTCACATATGTACTGTGGTAAAAGGATGGACCCTGCTGTCGAAGCCAGCAGGTCACTCTTTTTTCAGTCCTTGACCACTCAAAAAAATGATTTTCACAAATATCTCTTCATAGGTCCAAACATAAAAAAAATCAGACAGAGCAAAGTCCTGGTTGCATGCAGAATGAGACAAAACTCTCTACCATTGGTGTGCAGTCGTCTTCATCTGAGTCATGGGCAGTGTGTGGTCTGACATTATCATAGTGTACTGTGATTTGGTGCCCTCTTAGAGCCTAAATTTTGAAGTGAAACTTCTTTAGGTGCACTCCAGGCAGTTTTCAGATAGGAGTAACTTACATTCGTTGATTGACAAAAAACACAACGAAAATGTGACCATTGCCATAAGTAAATGCATTACAGGCACTCTGAACAGCTAACTATCATACTAGCTAAATAAATGTCCCAGTTCTCATGCGATCACCAAAGTTAAGGTGCCCACCTAGGAATATGCAATGTAATTGACTTTTTGCCTTTCTTTTTTTTTTCCCTTTTGTTAACCAGTGAAAATGATTCTTCCAATTTTCACGTATTTTAATTTTGTTAATTGGTAAGGTAATAAAATGTAAATCAGTGCTTTATATCTTTACTTTTATAGCCTGTGGATAATATTCCTCCTGTTTCGCTTATTAGAATCTCTGTTAATAGAATTAAAATTCAGTTTGTAAATGTGATCACAGTGATCAGTGCTTACTACGTATCATATAGTGAACAGTATTTTGTTATGGAGTGTCCATCGTCAAGTGATTTCATCATACAGTGAACCAATCATAAAGCTGGGATCCATTGTAGTGAACGTTGTAAGGTGTATAGTGTAACATACACATGCAATGCGTCCATGAATTGACAAAAATCGCCAAGAAAATGCAACATAAAATGATTCATCCCCTCACTTCACTGTTGTATCACTCCGTACCAGGCACGAGCGATGCATGACCCAATCAGTACCCCTCCTGATTGCATCATTCTATTTCTTTCATCATTCTCAACTGTATTTAATAAAAAAAAAATTTAATGGAAAAAAATTTATAATTCAACATGCCGAAAACTAATAGTGAGCATTGTAATGCATATAGAGCACGTATATGTGCAATACGGCCGCCAAACCACCTCCATTGAGTACAAAGGAGATATCTAAGCTATTTCGACAGTGAAAGAAATTACAGCATGGAGTTGAACAAAGGAGCGGGAAGTAAATGAAAGGCAAAGAAGCCAAAACCGACTGCCAGAAGTCCATCAAATCCTTCAACACATAATGATTTCGGTTCAGTCTGGTGCATGTGTGAACGGCTTTGGTTCAAGAATGATGTGAAGATTGTAGCAGCTCGAGATGAGGCTCTTCTTCAAATAGCATTTCCAAATGAGGATTCAAGTCAAATGTCAGCCTGTAACAGCAGTTGGCTCTCTCAGGAACAAAGTGATTTCAGCTCTGTTGAAATCAAATGGTTTTAAATATCATCTGTTGCCGCAGCACTTGCCAAAACTAGATTTGGTAATGGAATGTCTCATATTTTCGAGGCTCCTATTCGTGCAGATTCATTGCCTGTGGCATTCATACAGTCAATATGGGATCCTCAGTCAAGTGATAAATGTTAGCCTGAAGAAGTTTCACTTAACTTCCACTGTGTGCTCAGCACACACTTTTTTTTTTTTTTTTTTATAGCCCTATTAAGTTTATCACGTTTTTGCCAATATCTTTCCTTATTTATGGTTTTGCTTTTATCATAAAACATACCAAAAATTGGCCTTCTGTGTCTCCCCATAAATTTTATTTATTTATTTATTTTTTTGTATTGATCTGGCAATTTGAGGTTTTCTTCACTGGAGATGATGGATGTGTTCATTCCATAGACAGGTATTTAAAATGTGGGTCATGATGGAAGATCCAGTTCTCATCACCTGTTTTGGCATTTAAACAAATCTTGAAAGTTACTGCCCTCTTCCAATGTCTTATCAGATCTGGAGAATTTCATTGTGGCTGAGTGGTTCAGATTTTAAGTTATCAGAAGGTCATTAATATTACCTTCTTTTGCTGACTTGAAATCTTAATCAGAAAAAAAAACAGAATCTTGGGGTTGCAGCATTAGTTAATGAATTAGAAGACAGTCTTTTACCATCATCCAGTGAGATCAGAGAGAAAACTGTATATCCATTTGCAAAACACAGTTGTCAGTCCATAAGATGGAGCTTGTTTAGAAGACCTTTATACCATCCATAATCAAAAACTCTGGAAATGTCTAAGAACAGCTTCACTAATCTTTTCCCATAGAGTTTGTCCAAAGATTAGTAATATAAGCCAGTATATCACAGTGGGTCAGTTCTGGAAGAATCTGTATTGGCGATTATTGATCAGATGGAATTGTTCAAGATAGTTAATAGTTAGTGGTTGAAGGAATTGTATAATTTTGGGAAGAGTTAAGTGCAATGGAACTAGCTGAATATGAGCATTTTGAAGCAGAAGGAAAAAGCAAGTGTAAAGACTGTATAAAACGCAAGCAATCTCAGAGACAGGTTTTGAGAATAAGTGGGAAAATGCTATAAGAACCTAGAGCTTGTTCAGAATTCTTGTAACATGCTCTTGTTTGAAGCCACAGGATGCATTGAGTAGAGTGCATTTGGTATGGTAGGAGTTGAGTTGATTCACCAAGGTCGTTGATATAAGAATTGGAAGAAAAGTAGATGCTAATAAGTTAGCTTTATCTTTAGCTGGCAGTACAATAGAAGCATCAGGTTGTAAGAATGGTAGAAGTAAAAATGGACAGAAGTTGCATTGGTAGCTTTGGCAAGAGACTGCAAGGCTCAGCTATGATTCAGACAAGAAGCAAGTTTATTACTCTCTGACTGTTCAAAATTGAGTTTGGATTGATTAATAATAGTTTTATAATTGATGTGGGCTTTAGCATAGGGAGAAAACAAAGCTGGAGATTTGGATATAAGCTAATTGCAGTATGCTCCATATTGTTGTATTACTTCCATTGACCATTCCTTCTAATAACACAGGGTAGCAAATATTTTTAATTGTAGAAATGGGACTAGATAGATCTTTGAATGCTGATTCCAAATCTGTTTTCAGTTTTCCTACAGTGTGTGTAGCTTTTGTGATGAAATGATTATACCAGTTTTATACCTCTTCATCCAGACTATATGAATATAATTATTATTTATTTATTATTCTTTATACATTTACCAAGCTTAAATGTATCTGTTCCTGTTATTTCATAATTTAAATATTTGATTATAAATTGTTTCAAGTAAGGTCTGGTGAATTACTGAAACACTTTTATCGTCATGCCTCAGAAGTGTAAAAATCAGCCCAACAAATACTGCTATGTATGCAGCTCTTCCTAACTAAATCATAATAGTGTACAATCACAGTGGATATTCATAAACTTTACCAGTTATACTTTGTCTGTCCTTTAGGTGACCAGAATAAGGCATAGACATTACCTTGTTCGAATGGATTATGGTGAACAAAAAAAAAAAAAAAAAAAAAGTTGCTGTTTTCCATACCCATGATATGGAGGAAGCCATAAGACCATAATGGTGATTATTACATTTCGTAATGTGAATGTAACTGGATAGACAGAAGATTGTTTATCCAAATCTGAATTCAGCAACTTTAGAAGGCTAAACGGATAGGTTGAAGGTGCAATTAGTGAAGACCTGAGAACTTCAGCCAATCCTGATCACACACTGGACGAAGAGACATCAGACATGTTTACCCAAGATGAATTGAGTTACCTCATTAGAGATCTAGCCCTCTCTTTATCTCCAAAGATATTTTGCCTCAAGACTAAAGTAGAAACACTTGGTTAAAAAGAACATTAAAGTGCCTCACTGTCAAAAAAGAAACCAAGTTTAGCCATCATTCTTTATACTAAATGAACTACTCTGCTACTGCCATGATATCAGTGGAGCTTTTAGGGAATTGTCACAACTGCACATTATATCTGAATGGTACCTCCTCACAATGAGGTGTGAAAGCTGCTCTTGCATAAAAGGAACTTTAAAGTTATCCATCCCCATTGCCCACTCTGTTTTTGCCTAAAGAAAACATTCTATAACAATAAAGACTACCCAGTGCAATTCAATACAGCACTCATCAATGGAATATCTGCAATGACCTCAGTATCACTGGTATGTTAATTGGCATGCAAGGAAACAGGGTTCTCTCTAAGCTTCATGACCATGCAGTAGATTTGAAAATGCTATTTACTGAACTTTTTGGGTATGCACTACATTCTGGAATGCAGCCAAACATGGCCACACCCGGGTCCCAGCCTGCAAGAGACTCCCTTCTCACGAAGGGCTTGCGTATTTCTATTACTGGAATATAAATTATGCTTTATATCTGTTAGGAATTGTGTGTGCAGGAAAACTTAGAACTACAACCCAAACAATTCATAGAAATTATTTTCAGTGAAAATGTTTCCTGAAAATAATTTCTGTGAATTGTTCCCTACTAACCCTCAGCGATAAGAGATTGTATAGTATTACTGCCGGTAAAGGATGTATGGGAGACAAGGATTATTTTCCAAATGTTCACTCCGTAGTTCAGTTTGTTAAAATTGTCAAGAATGGCTTTCATAAAGTTTAAGTTTATATTTGTAAAATCTACTTAATCTAATAGCTATTATTATCAATGATTAATTGTTAATTATTTTTGTATGGTTACTTGCCATGCAACAGTGTATGGTAAGCATCCAAAAAGATATTCATTCCCATGCACTGAGGAAAACAATTAGAGGGAAATATGGAAGGAGGGTTCACAAAATATTATAATTTTATTTGCTTATGGGACAGCTATTCTCATCTCAAACACAAATCATTCAAATTATATGAATCTGGCCTGTTGTGGGGCAGATCTGTGTAATTAGTATCGAGATGGATTGGTTCAAAGAAGTTTAAAGAAAATACTTCTCAAGTGTCATTTCAACATAGTTTGCATTTTATCAAGGGGAAAGTAGGCTCTTTGATGAAAGATAATGAAATTAAGTTAAAAAAAAAAATTGTTATATGTAAGGGCTGTGTAAAAAGTAACAGATCTTTTTATGAAAAGACATTTTAAAACAACACACAAAGTTCCAGCTCCTACACAATCTCAAACCTTTCAGTTGAATTAATTTGGCAATATGGGTTTGCTGATGTTGAACCAATCACATAATGTTTTTGGCTTGTTGTTGCTCATCTTGGGATAAATTCAGTAAAAAAGTTTGGAAGAACTCAAGATTCACAGCACATTGTTAACCTTAAGGCATTTGTTTAGGATTTAAAAGATCCAAGAGTTTATTCAGGATAAAAAAGGTACCTCCATAAGGTGGTACCTTATGGAGGTAAAAAAGGTGGGCAGGAGCAACAGTGCATAGCACAAGCTTCTTGATTAGACCGGGGTTCGAGCCTGTGACCACCAAATATGGAGGATGCGGAAAAGTCAGGAAATGACAACCACATATCCCCGGAGCAATATGGCCTTAGTTACTAATGCTCCTAAAAATAAAAAATAAAATTATTAGTGGATATTTTTAAAACAGTGCGTAAGATTTATTTTACCTTAAAAAAAAAGCCGTTCTTTTTCTTCATTCCTTCTAATGGACCAATTCTTTAACTTTTATTGGTTACATCAGTTTATTAGAAATTTGATATGCCTGCTTTAACCATGGTATGGGCATGGATAGTCCATGCCCATAGTCCCCACATGAACTTAGGAATGTTGTGCTCCTTGTCTACCCAGTCCAGCCTTAAACTCCAGTACACTTTTAATAAAAGTGTTTTCCTTAATTTAACCATTAAGTTTCATAAATCTCTGTTATCATACAATTAGGAAAAATGCAGGGTCAAGTTAAATCTATTTTCAGTAACTGTATGCACATCCTGCAAAACATGAATTTAGTAGCATGTCTCACACCCAATTCTTGAAGCACACACTCTTTACACTTGTGTACTAGAGTACAAATGACTCTAGTACTAATGTACTAGAGTCATTTGTATATACTAGTCATTTGTTACTCCGTCTGGCTTTCTGTCATGGAAGCTAGGTAGCATAACAGCTGGCATACAATTGAAGCACATCAGTTTTTAAGTTGACATTTCAGTCAAAGATAATAAGCAAGATAATATTCAAAATTCCCATATAACAGAGGAAAGAAAAACTTATCTACAGCACTGCAGAGGTGTTTTATTTTCAAAAAATAATTAAAAATATGTTTTTAATCGTAAATAATGGGTTTTTTCATAGTTGTTCATAATATTTTTAAAATTAAGGTGAAATCAAAAAGTGAGCAATTATGAATTATTTTTTTCTGAGTTTTAAGATTATAAATGGGGTAACTTTTTACCCCATTAGCTGAGTGCAAATGTAAGGAACAGCAAAACACTGGCATGTCCGGTTATGGATTGAATGTTGCATTGCTTTATATGCTATAAAATGTTACAAGTTGTAAATTCCTCTGGATGCAGTGGCAGTACAATGTAAATGAAGAATTGTTTTAATTATTTGATTTGGTTTGGCATAATGATCTTCTAATCAACTTCTGATGTAGCAGTCTATTGTTTGATTCCCAGCTGATAGTGGAGTACCTCAAGGTCTTTCAACGCACTATTTTTCTCTTGGATACCAATGACCTTCTTCCATTGAATAAAAATCTGATTCATAGTTTTCTAGATGATAGTATACTACATTGTATGTTCCAGTTTGATAAATCTTACTCCACACAAATGATTACCACTGTTCAAATATCCAACCCAAGTTCCTCAACTTCCATTCCTCTAAAACCAATCCTGTCTTATTTTGTATAAAAAGGAAATCTACTCTTCCCATTCTTATCTTGAAGAGTACTCAGATTTTTAGATGAGGCCATATTTCTTGACTTGGTTTAATCCTCTGGCCTTTCTTTGCATAAGCATATTGCAAATGTCACATCCTCTATATCCAAAAAATTGGTAACAGTAATTCCTCTGTCTTCTATACCAATCCAGACCTCACTGAATCTTCATTTATTTCAACTTCTGCTTTCTGAAATAACTTTTTTCTGTGCAGTATTGCCAACTTTGTATTTCAGGAAAATGGACAGATATGGTTAATTTATCCACAACTTCCAGTTTTGCTTATTCATTTCAGTTATTTCAAAACAGATATTTTCAAAGTTTAATACCATGTAATTTTTAATACTAGTGATTGATGAGTTGGGTTGTTTTACAGTATTCAAGTTGTAAACTTTGATATTACTAACATGTGAGTTATTACAATTTGCATAATTTTTATACATTTAGGTATAAAATGACCATCTACCCAGGTAGATGAATTGGCATAATTTTAATTATATCTCACAACAATTTGCCATGGTATTGCACTACCTCGAATAAGTAACTCTTCACCAATAGAGAAGATTATTCTTACTTATTCTTGGTGGATAACACCACCCAGACAGTACTATTTGTAAAATGGTATGGGATAAAAAACTGTGTTATCCACATATCTGTCCCTATTAGACTTAGGAAAGCAAAAAGGTAGAGGAAAGTGATAGTAGGAGAGGAGGAATAAGAAATGCTGTTGAAGGAGGCAGTTACTCCTCACTCATAAATCCCTTGAATAGGCAACGCTTCCCCCATCAGAGAAGACTGTTGTGACCCATTCTCGGTAACTCAGGCAGCATCAAGCTCCCACAGACAGCACCGTTTCGAGGCTTACTGGCCTTTTTTCGGTGGGCAGATACCCTGGTGTTTCAATAATGACAACCCAGTTATGAAATATAACTCCACAATATGAAAGATGCCTAATGGTGTGCACTGATTTAGACTAAAGGATATTTTTGCTGACTGCAAAGGAGTTTACTGACATAGTCACCTCCGTAGCCAGGTGGGAAGGAGCAGCAGTGCGTAGCACACGCTTCTTGATTAGACCAAGGTTCGAGCCCGTCACCACCAAATACGGAGGATGCGGAAAGGTCAGGGAATGACCCCCGCATATTCCCGGAGCAATATGTCCTTAGTTGCTAATGCTCCTAAAAAACCAAATAACAAATAGCAAAGGAGTTTACTGACATGGGTTAGTGCTTTTGCATCATTTTTATATGTGGGTATAAAATGACCATCTACCCAGTTAGATGAATTAGCATAATTTTAATTTTATCTCATTGCAACACCAGGGTACCTACCCACCCATCAAAGAGAGGCCAAAAAGCCTTGAAACGGTGCCATCTGGGTGGTGGTATCCATTGAGAATAAGTAACAATAGTCTTCTCCATTGGTGAAGCGTTACTTATTCAAGGTAGTGCAATACCATGGAAACTCATTGTGAAGGTATTCACAATGAGATATAATTAAAATGATGCCAGTTCATCTACCTGGGTAGATGATCATTTTATATCTACACATAAAAAATAAAAATTATGCAAATTGCACTAACCCATGTGTCAGTAAACTCCTTTTGCAGTTTAGGCAAAAATATCCTTTAAGCTCAGATATGTTTAAAAGAAATATCCTACACAAATACATTATTACAAAAAAAAAACATTGCAATCAGGTAGTGGTACTCAGTTACATTATATCTAGTTTATTGAGATTTGTCAGTTCAAAGAGTTTGTAACCATTCCTCAGCGCATGTTTCCTGAAAATTACAACATTCAAAAATTCAAGTTCAGTGTCAGTAAGTTTATCCTGGCTTCCCAAGTTAGGGTTGCCTTTTTAGGCAACTCTAACTTTTATTTCTGTTCATTTACAGATTATAGTCATCATTAGATTTAAGAAGTACCCAAGTTAAATAGATGTTTTTTTTTTTTTTTTTTTTTTGATTTGGTAGTTGTTGGCGCATCGGCTTCTGTGGCCATATTGCACCGCCCAAGGTTTTTGCAGTACTTTGATCCAAGCCCGAGGCGGGAATCGAACCCGCGACCTTTGGGTTGCCGGGCAGGTACTTTACCCACTCGACTAGCCCGGTCGGCCATTAAATAGATGTAATTATTACAGTGTTACTAGTTTTGAAATATTTGATAAAAATAGTAAGGAATATAATTTTTCTGGTAGCAATTCCTAGACCACTATGTGAGTGGAATTAATTGCCATAATCCTGAGTTTTGATTAGATATCCTTTATGGACCCAGCTATAATATATCTTATATAATTTCTAACTTGCCTGTTTTTGGAGAACAAATTGCATGATTAAAGAGGGTGAAAATCATAGGGAAATTTCACTGTAAGAATGTTTCTTACAACAAGGTATACATAGCAAAAAAAACTCACAGAGCAAAACCAGCTACTGCAATGGTTTTCAAAGTGGACTACTTGGCTTACTGCATTCTCTACTGAAGTATATTGCCTCAATTAGCTCATTGAATTTTTATAAACAGTAGTTATCTAAGAGTAATTATAGATGTTTAGTTTCTTCCCTCTCTTGCTCAGAGATGCAACAAAAAATATGTCGATAAAACATTGATTGCACACGGGATACAGGAACTCCCCGACTTACGTAAGGGTTGTGGAATGCTACGTAAGTCGGGGAATTTCCCCTGTGCTTGTGCAGCACTCACAACTATGCTTGCTGAATTGATTGAATCAAAAAAGAAATGTTTGACGAACATGTAAATAGAATTATTTATTGTATTTTAAATTTTTTATCTCATGCCCAGGAAAAATTATAAAAGCGTGCAATTTTAAAAAAAAATTTAAATTATAAGATTACAAAAAAAAGAGAGGAGACAGGCATAATGTCAGTAAGTTTTGACTCTTACTGACATTATGCCTGTCAATGTCTTCAGCTGATAAGTACACTTGCTGCAGAGGTTGAGGGCTGTGGAGATTTAGAATGGGCAACTGCTCAACCTTATGAAAGAACATATTAATGGATGACTTGATGGTGGCTTTTTTATTTTCATCATGGATTTCTTTGTAGCAAGCAAGCATATCATTCACCCTTCTGTTAACTTTTAAGAATCATTCGCTGTCAAGATCCATCTTCTTAACCCTCACCATTGCCATCTCTCTGGTGATGAAGCATCTCAGCTCCTCATTGCATTCATCTTGAGCTTTGTCAGCATTTTCTTCTTTCACCATCACTGCCTTCAAGTCAATAAGTTCTTTGTTAGATAATTCCTTCTTCTTCCTCTATTAACTCCATGTCTTTGGCATCACCCTCCAACTGAAATAGCTCTGCAACCTTTACATATTTTCTATGGGCATATTTTCTTCCATGTGCCATTTAAACAACTTTTAGTAATTTCTGCCCAGACCTTATTAATGTTTAAGATGGCGTGGTAAATATTGTAAGATTTCCAAGTCTCTTAACGTAAAATTTTTCTTAACACCTACTGCAGACAATGCCTGAGCAAATGCTGTGCATAAATAGTATGCTTTTAAATTCGAAATAACACCCTGATCCGTAGGTTGGATGAGTGAAGTCATGTTTGGCAGTAGAAATATGACTCGCATTCAAATTGAAATCATCTCGTTGCGTAGGACTTCCAGGAGCATTATCTAATAGAAACAAAATCTTGAAACAAACGTCGTTGTCTTTACAATATTTTTCAACCTCGGAGATGAAGTAGCATTTAAACCAATCCTCAAAGAGAGATATTGTTATCCATGCTCTCTGGTTCGATTGGAAATGCATGGGTAGGGTGGCATTATTGATGCCCCTAAATGTTTTTTATTTGTTTTTTATATGATTGAAGATTTCAGTGAATGGGGAACACATTTCTCCATAACAGCGTAAAAAAGTACACAATTCCAGAATGGTATACAAGTAGAGGTTTTAATCTGTAATCTCCCGCTGCATTAGTACCAAGCAAGAGCGTGGCCCTATCATTTGATGCCTTGAAACCTGGCATTGTATTTTCCTCTTTGGCAATGCATGTTCGATCTGGCATTTTTTTCCAATACAGAGCAGTCTCGTCAATGAAAATGTGCTGCATTGAATAGCCACCTTCATCAATAATTTTTTACAACACATCACAAAATTTCTCTGTAGCTGCAGAATTGGCACTGGCGACCTCACCTCATACTTTTAACGTTGTGGAAACCAGCGCGATGCTTGAACCTATTAAAGCACCTGTTGCTTGCCATGAACTTGGGTTGGGGTTCACCGTACTTATCCTTAATATCTTTATAAATACTTGTTTCTTTTGCTTGAATGGCCATTGGACTCAGGGGCACTTGCTTCTGAATCTGATTTTCCATCCATATTATTAACAGCTGTTCCATCTTCGATATAGCACCTTAAAGCTGTTTTGTGATCACTGTTGATCTTAAGTGCGTTGTTCCTTTGACATGGTCTTTTATACTTGCACTGTCCTTTAAAATAGTATTCACTGTTGAAACAGCAAGACTTAATTCCCATGCAATAGATGACAAACTTTGTCTTTCATACTTAATCATTTTCATCTTCATTTCTAAATCAATTTTGTGGAAACCAGCGCGATGCTTGAACCTATTAAAGCACCCGTTGCTTGCCATGAACTTGGGTTGGGGTTCACCGTACTTATCCTTAATATCTTTATAAATACTTGTTTCTTTTGCTTGAATGGCCATTGGACTCAGGGGCACTTGCTTCTGAATCTGATTTTCCATTCCATATTATTAACAGCTGTTCCATCTTCGATATAGCACCTGAAAGCTGTTTTGTGATCACTGTTGATCTTAAGTGCGTTGTTCCTTTGACATGGTCTTTTATACTTGCACTGTCCTTTAAAATAGTATTCACTGTTGAAACAGCAAGACCTAATTCCCATGCAATAGATGACAAACTTTGTCCTTCATACTTAATCATTTTCATCTTCATTTCTAAATCAATTTTGTTTCTTTTCCTGGCACTGCTAACACTTACACTTTTCGTTGATTGCATAGGAATGAAGAGAATTCTGAAAATTTGTTTTTTATATGATTGAAGATTTCAGTGAATGGGGAACACATTTCTCCATAACAGCGTAAAAAAGTACACAATTGTAGTTATCGGAATTATTGCAAATGCAATAAGATCAAGTTTGCTACCCGTTTATAATTAGATGCACTAACAGAAAGGCCCAATAAACCAGAAAGTGCAAATTGTTTTTATTGTTTCATGCTAGTCACCTCCAGAAATGTTTTTTTTAAAAAATATCGCAAAGGCATTCAAAATTGATCATTATAACGGAACATATGATAACGATGAAAGAGTAGTGCAATTTCCATTATAAATGTGACCTTTTAAAGAGATAAACAGCTTAGTAATATAGCAAAATTTTCACAATACCTCCATTTATTCCTACACATGCAAAATACGTTTCCACGATTATTTTAAGTTTGTACCGGCCGGCAAAAACTTATGTAAAGTCGAGTATTGTGTACATCAGGGAGTTCCTGTACTTGCAAAACTGAACATTCAGATCGTCGAGGGAAGAGGAGAAATTGCTACCATATTTCTTCGTTGCAATATATTCAGTTATAAATTATAAACAGCATGTGAACATTTTTTTTTTTTTTTTTTTTTTCAAGGATGAAATCGCATTTAGAATGGCAAAAACTGCCATTTATGCAATCTTTTTCAGTTCAAACAGTACTGACTTTGTAATTATACTGCAATATTGTAAAATTCATTTGTGCTATTTATAACCCAAAGTGTATCCTTGAGGGTGGGGTCTCTTAGTATGTCTGATTACATAGAATGTAATCTAGCTGTATTGCACTTTCTGTGGAAAATGATTTCTGAAATGTAATTTTTGTGTACACAATTTCCAGAAATACTTTAATCATGAAAATCAAGGGGCACCTGTTAGTGGGGGAGAAAAAAGCACTTTTTAAATACCCTTGCATATGACCACTTAACTGCAGTGGTTGTTAGATTATGTAGCCTATGATTACATGGCTGAGTTGTTCCTTTCCGATTTATACACTGTACTGTAAATAGGATCCCTTGTAAGCATGTCTTATTTGGAAGTGTGGAATCATAAGAAATTGATGATTTTGAAATTTTATTTTTTAAGTATAAAGCATTGCTTAAAATTTTTATTTTCGAGTACAGTATTATTAAAAAAAAAGAGACAAGTATTATGTGCATTTGCCATTTAAAACATTCAACCCATTCCGTTCACTGATGCCAAAATGATAAAACTAAAAGAAGAGAAAGAAAAATAATATAAAAAAACAAGTTTTTCAAAAATATACCTTAATTTCAATAAAATATAAGGTTTTGCCCTGCAATGTAAAATGCCTCATTTTAAAAATCGATAAAGGCCATACCTTATATTTTATCGGAATTCAGATATACTTTTCAAAAACTTGTTTTTTATATTATTTTTTATGAAAAGAAATTTTCATACATGTTTTATAAATAAAGTATGATTGAAAATTTATGTGAAAATATTTTCGCCAACAAAAAATCTTTACACAGTGCAAGGATAGACGTTAAAATCTTGCACACTTTACAGTATATGTATGTATTACGTGCATACAGCCATGTAAAGCAGGTAGCTGATATGAGGCATGTTAATAGCTGCACAGTGGACCATGCAATGGATTAGCTCAAATTTAATTGGAAATGTTATTACTTCAAAAGAGATTGTTTACAAAATTACACCGTTCTAACCAGATAAGAAGTGGGAACAAGGTCCGAATCCGGGTCAGATATAAATCCAGGTAGCATATATATGACATGCAATGGCTTCACAGTGCACCACTTGATAGATTTAGCTCAAATTTTGATAGAATGCATTTTCATGTGAATTAGGAATATGTACAAAGTTTCAGCCTTCTATTCTCATATTAGAAGTGACTGAAAAAGTTATCAGCAGATTTGATGACAGAGGCAGCGACTTAATATAAGGTATATAAAAAGACATGTGCAAAATGAAATTTTCATATATAAAAATATTTGCTTAGTAGGTCATCTTTTATTCATTGTGTATTCATGTTAAAAAAATTAGAAAAAGCTGGGTAGGTTTGGCTATAATGTATGTAATTTATATAATGTGGGTGTTAAAGTTGTCCTCTGACACCAGCATTATATTGAGGTTGCGCTGGATTTTTTTTTATTTTTGAATGCATTCTTCGTAACTGATGTTTATAGAAAGATCAATTTATTTTAAGCAGGGAACTTATTTTTAAGATTCCTGATGGGTGAGTCACAGTTCAGGTGTTCTTAGTTGAGCAAATTATGCTTGTTACAAAATTGTTTTAAAAATCATTTAGACCTCTAAATAACTGTGAGTTTCCTTCAGTTTCAATTCCACCTCCCCGTCCTCTCAATATGCATTTTTTTTTTTGTTCATGTATTTATTTTTAATTTTTATGAATTAGTACTGCCCCATCTTATTCCATTTATTCCAAGTTTTGTGTAGCGAAATAGACACTCAGAAGCCAGAAGGGGCTCACGACTTCAGTAACCTTGCTTTCATCATCGATTTTTACTATGTGCAACACAGTGTAATATTTAATATAAACTAGTGTGCACTGTGGCTTGAAAAACATATGCTAATATTTTTATTAAATTCTTTGCAAGTCTAAGAGTTGATTGTTAAACTTTAACTGATTGATAACTTGTTTTGCTTTTCTGATTTTATGAGGTATTTTCTTAATTCTCTTAAGCAATAAAGATTTAAATATATAATACTGTTTCTGTATATTGATAGGGACAGTTAGGAATCTTATTCAGTGGATGAAAGAAAATGTCCTGACAGAAAGACCAGAGTTCTTTATTCAGGGAGAAAGTGTGTAAGTTTGTAACTGATTTCATTTAGCCATGCCCTAAGGATTTTCTAGAACTTTTCTATATTTTTCAGTTAAGTTTGTGATATATAGAAGTTGTTTTTTATGAATGTTTCTTACTTGTATAGTGCAAACTGAACCTGGAGCAATACGTATCATAAAATATCACAGATGGCTTGGTGTACTTTTTAGTGTAAAAATAACTAATATGGTTAAAAGCAATATGAGGTAAGAGATAATGTAGAGAATATAAACAGTTGAGACAACCATATAAAATGGAAAAAAAATTGAACAGTAATCAAGAAGTTGGCATATCATTTTTTTTATCATATTCATCCACTAATTGAAATATACATTACCCTCCAAAAATGTATCCAGATATAGTCCATTGGAACTTCCTGGATAAACAAATGATTTGGACTGGTATATAAAGAGGGCATATGAAGCCACATGTTAGTTATTCTCATTATGGCATGGAGAGCCTAGCTGACTGATTTTGAGAAGGGTGTTATTGTTGGATGTCAAATTGCTGGCTTGTCGATTCATGCATACACCATCCAGAATGACTGTTTGCTGAATTTATTGTGAAATGGAAGCATAACAGTACCAACACTACCAGCCAGCAGTGCACAAGTCAACTACTGAAGCCCACTCCACATGGCTTGAGGGTACTGCAGGATGCTGACAAGTTTGTAGGACTTCCCTGCAATTATTTAAAAATATCAATTTTTCAAAATATAAAAATATAAAAATCTCATTATTCATAGTTGTCTATAGTGCTAAAATAAATAATGACATTACAAAGTGAAACTTTAAACTATTCTTGAATAATTTCAAGGTTATTAAATACAGAACTTTTGTGTGATTGTGCTTTGATCAAAGAGGTGAAAGGTGTGCCCACTTCAGAGTTAAAATAAAAGAATAACTATTTTGTTTAAATTATAAAATGAATAATTTTATATTATTTCAAGTTATGAAATGTACAACTTTTTTACTCCATGGCTTGAAAACACTGGCTTGCACTGGGGTTTTTGTATGTCAGCTTACAGAAACTGCATTTTGGGATTATAATTGCAGTTTGTTTGGTGGGGGGTTGGCACAGTTTCATATGCTAGCATCCCTGACATGTGCACTTTGAATCTCTCTGATTAACCTCACTTCAGTGAAATGAAATGTTTACTTGACAAATTCTATGTATATCTTATACTGGTAGCCTAGTAATATACAGAAAAACTTCATTAACCCATTAATGTCCAAAATTAAAAAAGTTTGAATTTTTTATTGAAACTGAAATATTATATTTAGTATAGTATATTTAAGTTAGTTTAGTTAAATTTTTTTTAAAAAATATATAGTTTTCACTATCTTTTTGCCCGTATGATATATTGGGCAAAAAGAGTGAAAACTATATATTTTTAAACAAATTTTAACTAAACTAACTTTTGGGCAATAATGTTTTCAAATTCCTAAAAATTAGTGATAAAGGAAAATTTTCTTTTATCATTTCTTTATCAAAACATACACTAAACGTTGATTATTGATATTACAAAGAGCACAAAAACATTTACTGATGATAAAGTACAAAAATGCATTAGGATGAAGTCCAACATTGCATTTGGCACATTTTTTACATGCTGCACACTGACTCTGAGTATTATTTCTGTTGACCAGATGTTCTTTGCAATCAAATTAGGTCAGTTCTTGAATTTATTTCTTTGTTTTAGGACAAACTCCTCGTTTATTTTCTAAGCAGCAAGCAGTGCAATGACTATTTATCGAGTAAACTCCAAGAGAGGAATATTCTTTTCTATATGGCAATATAAAATCCACAGATAATGCTTCCATTGAGACAAAATCGAAACCTATAACTTTTTTTTTTTTTTTTTTTTTTTTTTTAATCTAATTCAGTAATGACCTCTCACTTTGTCAAAAAGATCAACCCCTCCCATTAGTTTTGCTGTACAACTTCACAATATTGGGTTGAGGCACAATTACTTGCTTTCATTCTGCTTTCTTCCATCTCTTACAGCTTCCTACATCAGAAATCTTTTCTTCCTTCAAATTTATCACTAAAGTAACTTGGTTATTATCATTCCACCTTAGAAGAGTAATTCTGCTTGCTTTTTCTTCAACTGCACAACAAGCACCTTGCTCTATTCTATTACTTCTAATGGTTCCATCAGAGAAAGGGAAGTGAACTAATTATCCATATAAATACAAGCTCCCAGAGGTACAAAGCCCAAGTAAAGTCTTTCTGTTACTGAAGAATGAAGAGGTTTTCCTGCCACCCTGCACCAGTGTAGGGATGAAATTTCACTAAATATCCTTCAGGTGTATAACGCACCTTTACCTTAACTTGAATTCATAGTGAGTAGGTGTCACTCTTATAAATTGTTTCATGCCATGGTGCCCATAATAAGGCTCCATTGCCTCATCAAGAGAGAAATTGCTGCCCATTGGCCCAATGAATTGACAGAACTTGTCATTCAAATAGTCTAATAGAGGCCTAATTTTATAAACCTTGTCACAAGAATCTATTTTCATGTTATTCTTGAAGTATAAATGATGAATGGTGAATTTTTTTTTTTCAAATTTATATCTACTCATGGTTTGGTTAACTGAATAGTTATTTGCATGAGGCCGAGTCTCCCAGTACATTCTTCTGAATGGCACTTTATTATATCCTGACAAAAGAAGGATCCCAAAATACTTATAGAGATCAACAGATAAATAAAATTGTGAATCACCTTTCTGGGATGCGTATTTGACTGTTTCTTTACATATGCAAGTCATTATTTCCTCAATAAAGCATAATTTGACGATGTCTTAGGCTTACGCTTGTTTTCTCTGATGGGGTTTATAATGACAGGCTCAAGTTCATTGGTATTGTGCTCATACTTTTGTTTCTTTACATATGCAAGTCATTATTTCCTCAATAAAGCATAATTTGACGATGTCTTAGGCTTACGCTTGTTTTCTCTGATGGGGTTTATAATGACAGGCTCAAGTTCATTGGTATTGTGCTCATACTTTTGGGGGTATGTTTCTAAAGTTTTAGGAACCCACTTTTGGGGTTTTTTCTTTCCCCTTGTGTGTATATATATATATATTTTTTTTTTTTTTTTTTTTTGAAAAACAATTGGAATCTGTAACCAATTCAGTGTCTACATCCAGATCTCTTTTACCATCTTTACTAAGAACTTTAATGTCTGCTCTTAGTGAAAGTACACCTCTACCAATGTCTCTTAAGACTTGATGATGACTCTTCACCATCATTTGGTGCATGGAGGATGAATTCAAGCTCTTCTGTATCATCAATTTGAGCTGTGACAGATTCAGAATGCTGTTGAGATTCAAAAATATTCAGTATTTCTTCTGCATCCCTCTCAACAACAATCTTTTGCTTAGGCATGATTTAGCTGAAAAAAAAAAGAGAAATTTATTCAGAAATGTTTTGAAAAATATTATTTTTCTGACTCGGTCTAATGCTGTCAATAGCTTTTAAAAGTATAAAGAGATAAACTCAAAAAGAATAAAAATCTGCATCTAATTTTATAAACGATAAAACATATGTATTATACTGAAATGTACACACTACTTCCCAGCATATGTTTTATCATATGCAAGAAAAAAACTCTATAAACTAAAGCAATCAAAATATTATTCTACGAAACATATTTCATAGCCAAAAGGCATGAGTAAGGAATAAAAAAACTTGCAAAATAGCCTTAGCAAATATATCGTTTAAAATATATAAGGTAAAAATTTACTGTCGATCACGTTAAGACCACTGTGTCAAAATCACTATTGAAAGAAATGCCTCTAGCAATTTGTGAATATAAAGTTGCCAAATATCACTAAGGAAATTATTTATCTTAAGAAATAAATGCCATCTGAAAAGAAAAATAGATTCATGTACAATGGATTCTGGTTATTTGGGCCACCGGTTAATCGGGGCAGCCGTTTATTTGGGGCAAATCTTAAAAAACAGAACCGAATCGAGAAAATAGCCAGGGTTTACTTTGCTTAATTGGGACAACATGCTGTTTAATCGTAGCAGGAGACTGCAGCACTGAAGATTACCCTATGATTGTCTCCGACCGTACCACGTAGTTCGATCGGATTTCTGGAGGTCACACCCATAAAACAATTAGCAGTCACCCATTTATTGGGCTTTTCCGTTAGTGAAATCTATCATAAACTGATAGTAAACTCGATCTTATTGAATTTGCGATAATACCGACAGCTGGAATTCTGTGGGTTATTATGGTAAAATGTGTTTACACTTCCATGAAATCTTCAATCATATAAAAAATTAAATTTCAGAATCTTCTCTTCATTCCTATTTTTAAAGCTTCGTAACTTGTTACTCCGTTCTCACTTGTGCATATCGTGTTACTTGCAATTTGTGTGTGCTGTATTCTTTGTTATTGATTGCTTATCTTTTTACTGTTTTAAACTTTAACCGCCACCCACAAATGTCAGTGAACAGAAATGTCAACTAATTAGTATGTACATATTACAGTACATATTAATTATTCTGATTATCACGTATATTCTTCCAATTTTCAGTGTATCATTTAATTTTTTAATTGGTAAGGTAATAAAGGGTAAATTTGTGCTTAATATATCTTTACTTTTATAGCCTGTGGATAATATTCCTCCTATTTTCGCTAATTAGAATCACTGTTTAATAGAATTAAAATTCAATTCACAAACATGATCACAATGACCGGCACTTACATCGTATAGTGAACAGTACTTTATTATGGTGACTCCACCATAACATGATTTGGTTGTACAGTGAACCAATTGTAAAGCAGGGGTCCATTGTATTTTTAACTTTTTTTATGTGAAACTTCGGATAATTGGGGCAGCCGCTTAATTGGGCCAAAATGCACTAGTCCCGATGTGTCCCAAATAACCTGAATCGACTGTATTTTTAATTAATATTTTTTTGTAGTTGGGTAAACTGTATGATTAATCATATGGTGGGCACTAATGGGTTAGCACGAACTTAAAGAATCTGTTTTCACACTTCGTAATAACAAGGTTTGTGAAATTAACATGTCAAAATTAGCTTTCTAATTTTGTTTCATAATTTACTCTAATTACACTTCAGTTTGCCATTTTACACTTGTTTTTAGATAGAATTAATATATTCTTGAATGCAAAAATAAAAGAAAAGCAATTTAATTCTGAAAGAATGAAGATCAATTGAATTAAATTCATGAGGACTACATCACAAAAAAATTAAAGGTAATTGTTTAGAACAGTTAAGCTTTTCTACATTAAGGAGTCATAGATGGAGGATTTATTAAAGGATTAAGCAAGCAGCAAAAGGTATTCTTATAATTTTAAATTGTAAAATAAAAAAAATTAGCTTATTTATGAATTGAAAAAAAAAATATAACAATACTGGTTTATAGGTTAACATCCTGATTAACTCACATACTTCAACATTAACTTAAGAGCTTTACATTATCTTAAAAAATCAACTACAAAGGCGAAGAATCTTGTGCTTCTGGAAACAGATATTTTTGAAAAATTTGCCATTTTATTGACCCAATTAAAGTGTTAAATCATATTCTGTAAATAGCTTTATAGTCCTAGTCATTTTCATTTAGTTTTTTAAATTTAGCTAGAGATTTTGTAAGTTACAACTTCATAGACAGAACCTTTATACTGGTGATTTTGTGCGATTATCATAACTCATAACGTGTACTGTAGCGAATGGTAGGAGAATTCTAGTGACTTAATTGCGGTAAATATAGGCATGTATCTGGATAGTTCAAATAACCTAGGTTGGCATTAATAGATAATTTGATTATCTATTATAATTAACTTATCACTTTACAAGTCTAATGGTATAGTGTAATATGTATTATTGTTGCATAATGCTGTATAGTGCTATTGCATTTAAGTATATTTAGTGTAGATAAAACCAGAACAGCAGAACAAGGGGCTCAAAGTAGCAGTAGTGCTGTGGCTTTGGGTGGGGGGGGGGATTGCCGTCCAAACTGCGGCCTCATGAACTGTACCGCTTCTTTGATGTTTGCAGATTATCTGGAATGGGACATGATACATGATGCGATCAAGGATGTGCATGTGTTTGGTGCAGAGATTGTAAGGATCATCATCCCCAGTCATTTTCAGTCCACTGCAGCATGAAGGCCTCTCCAGCAACTTTCCATTGCTGACCGGACTAGCCAGGTGGGGTAAAGTGCCTGCCTAGCAATCCAGAGGTTGCGGGTTTGAATGAATGGCACCTCCTTAGCCAGGTGGGCAGGAGCAGCAGTGCATAGCACTTGCTTCTTGATTAGATCGGGGTTCGAGCCCATGACCACCAAATACGGAGGGTGCGGAAAGGTTAGGGAATGACCACCGCATATCCCCGGAACAATATGGCCTTAGTTGCTAATGCTCCTAAAAACTAAATAACAAACAAACAACAACAACAAACAGCGGGTTTGAATCCCACCTCGGGCTTGAATCACAGTAAAATGCAAAAACTTTGGAAGGTGCATTATGACCACAGAAGCCGATGCTCCAACAACTAACAAAAACAAAAATACAAAAAAAAACAACTTTCCAGTTCCTTCTGTTTTGTGCAATGGCCATCCATTTACTACGCACAAACTCATGAATTTCATCTGTCCATCTCCGTTGTTGTCTTCCAGGTTTTCTTTTAGCTCCTCTTGGGTACCATTCTATTATTTTCTTAGTCCATTTGCGATCATGTCTTCGAGTTGTGTCCTGCCCAAGACCATTTCAGTTCTTTAGTTTTGATAAGAATGTCCTTTATTTGTGTTTGCTGTCTAATCCATGTGTTTCTCTTCTTATCCAACAGTTTGATTCCTAATATAATTCGTTCCATTCTTTTGGTGAGTGCGCAAGTTTCACATCCACAAGTCATGGTGGGGAGTATACATTGGTTCATTATTTTGCGTTTCAGACAAATTGGGATATTGCTCCCCAGTATGTGACTATATTTCCTGAATGCTATCCATCTGAAATTTATTGTTCTCTTGACTTCTAGCCATTTATCATTATTACAGCTAATGACTTGTCCCAGATAAATTATATGAATCCACCTTTTCAAGGCGCCTCTGTAGCCAGGTGGACAGGAGCAGCAGCAGTGCGTAGCACATGCTTCTTGATTAGACCGGGGTTCGAGCCCGTGACCACCAAATACGGAGGATGCAGAAAGGTCAGGGAATGATCACCGCATATCCCCAGCCCGGAGCAATATGGCCTTAGTTGCTAATGCTCCTAAAAAAATAGCAAACCACCTTTTCAATTACTGCTCCTTCAATGATTATATCCCTTTCTTTGGCATACTGGTTCATCGTTACTTTTGTTTCAGCCATATTTATCTTTCATCCGAAATCCTTACTAATTCTGCATAACTGATTCTAAGATTTTCCTCTAATCCTTTGGGATCATGGCTTATGATCACAATGTTATCTGCAAATTGTAAATGGTTTAGATACTCTCCATTCACAATGACTCCTTTATGCGACTAGTCCAATCTTCTGAAAACTTCTTCAAGGGCAGCAGTAAACAACTTCTGAGATTAGCATTAGTAGAGGCATATGATGCAAGAAAGCAAGCTTATGCAGCATCAGCCAAAAAAAAAAAAAAAAACCCTCCCATTTCACCCCTCCATTTGTTCCAAATGCCTGTCCAGCTCAGCCTTAATTATTTAGGCTATCAACTTCCACAACAAAAGATGGAAGTCTGTTCCACCAATCAGCTACCCACTGGCTGAAGACAAATTTCTGCACATCTATTCTACAACTGTCTTTCCTCAATTACAATCTGTGCCCCCTCAGATTCTTAATCTGAGCAAGAGGAAGAATCCCATCAGCATTCAGCTTTCTCGACCCATTCAAGGCCTTGTACATCTCAATCAGATCACCTCGCAGGTGCCTACTCTCCAGGCATGGCAATTTGCAGAACTTAAGCCTTTCTTGGTAAGTGCACTCCTTTGTTCCCCTCACCTGATACTTTATATGCATCCCATACATTTGTCTTCTCTGCTGTGAGCCTCATTAGTTCATCTGGCATCCATTTAGGCCTAAACCTTGAACAGTATTTCTTAGTTGGAATGAAAAGCCCAGTAGCCTCCAAAATTTAGTCCCTGAAGGCTTCCCATTTAGAATTCAACATTCGTAACATCAGTTGATCCCATTGTACAGAATTGAAAAACTGTCTGAGACCCAGAGACCTTCTGGACTCCTGAGGCCTTTACGAAACCAAAAGCCCTTGATAATAGTTACATCCTTAAGTAATTCCCACATCAGTACATTGTGATCAATGTCACCCAGTGGTTCCTTTATCTGCAAATTCTTAATGCATGAATAATCACTGCTGATAATCAGATCAAGAGTATTACTCCCTCAGGTTGCCTCTCGAACATGTTTTGCTGTGGAAAACAGTCATCGAATAAATCCACAATAGTCTTGCTAGTGTGCGAGTGACTAATCCACAAGTTCCAGTCAATATCTGGAAGGTTAAAATCCCCCATTGTAAGACATTCTAATTTACTGGCCCACTCTCTTTCTCTACAGAAGAGCTCATTATACTCATTAGAATCATTAGGCCTCTAACACACACCTACTCTCATTTTTCCTTTTCCAGTGCTTATGTCACACCAAACAGACTCAACATTGCATTGTCCACCAACATCAATTGGATGCACTTCCTTAAATTTTGTGTTTCTTAACTAACAGCATAACCCCTCCTACCTTCCTGTCCTGTCTGTCCTTTCTGTACACATTGTACTCCCCAAATTCCAATTCTGTACTGCTTGTCTGTGATATCCCAACAGTGTCTGCCTTTGATGTCTTGACTAGCACTTCAAGCTCATCAAATTTATGGCGCCTCCATAGCCAGGTTGGCAGGAGCAGCAATGCATAGCACAAGCTTCTTGATTAGACCGGGGTTCGAGCCCGTGACCACCAAATACAGAGGATGCGGAAAGGTCAAGGAATGACCACAGCATATCCCCGGAGCAATGTGGCCTTAGTTGCTAATGCTCCTAAAAACCAAATAATGACAAAATCAAATTTATTAACTATACTCCTAGCATTGGTGTACATGCAAGTATACATGCACCTGTTTCTACTCTGTTACCCTAACACAGTCCATGTATTTATTTGTTCCTTTATGACTCCCAGCAGTCCTGGAAATCTCCACCGCGTATGCCTGTGGCCACTGTTAACCTTTTAGTCTGTGTATGCCCCCCAAGCTAGCAGTTTTCCGACCCACCTAACACTGCTTATAGCATCAGCAAATATTCTTGCACCCTTTCTATTTAAGTGTACCCCATCCCTGTAGAAGCAGTCTCTCCTGTCAACAAGCACAGACCAGGCTGAAAATAATTCTACACCTTGAATCTTGCACAGTCTCTCTAGGGCTGAATTGATTGATAAGGCTCTCATCGTATACTCCCTCCTATCGTATCTGGGCAGAATTGCAGACACTTTCACATTCAGGCCTAACTCACGACTTTTTTTCAACATTTACCTGTACTTGTTGAGTAAATCTGCAGATCTCTTACTCTTAATGTCATTAGTTCCAACGTGTACAACAGTATCGCCTTTTGTGACCTTAAAAGATGATATCTGCTCTACAATGTCATCACCGTTTGCCACTGGCAGACATACTATGGTCCTCTTCCACCTATACTTGCGTAGTATATTCCCCGTCTCCCTGACAATAGTCACCAACAATAACTAGTTCCTTTGGGACCAGCACATTCTGCCTTGGAGATCGCCTCTGTATTGCTGATGCACATGCCATTGAGATGGGCAGCTGAGAACATGGGCTCCTCATATTAATTTCTTCGAGGGCATTTACCCTACACCTCACGCTCTCATAGAAGCCCATTAGAACGCTAAGTTGTCGCCTTATTTCTTGACAGTGCTCGAAACATTCCTTATACTGTATGGAGTCAAATGCCTTTTCATAATCCACAAATGCCAGGCATAATGGTGTTTTATATTCGTTTGCTTTCTCCATTAGCTGTGATATTATGTGAAGGTGATCCATAGTTGAGAATCCTGTCCTAAAGCCAGCTTGCACTTTCAGTTGATTCTCATCAAGTATTCTTTCTAATCTGTTAGTAATGACCCTTGTGAACAACTTGTAGATGTGTGACAACAAGCTAATTGTTCTATAATTTCCAATTTCTGATTTATCTCCTTTCTTACGCAGCAAAATTATGATTGCATTGTTCCGCTCCTTAGGCATCACGCCTTTCCTAATGTATTTTGTGAAGAGTTTTGCCAGTTTCTGTGTTATGTCTCTTCCCCCCAATTTTAACAACTCTACAGTAACTTCATCTTCACCCGGGGCTCTCTGATTCTTCATTTTCTTCAGTGCATGTTCTACTTCATCAGGAAGGATATCGGGTATGTCATACGTGTTGTTAACTTGTGATCCATCTTCCCCACCGCTTGCATCATTTCCTTGCTCCTTGTATAATTCTTTATAGTAGTCTTCTTCTATTTATAAGTACACATCACCATTCTTCAGTTTCAGTATCATTTGTCTTTCTGTATTATTACTGCTCATGACTACTGATTTTAGTCCTTTGTTTTCCCTTAATGGTTCTACTTTTCTTGTGATAGATCTTATGTTCTCTCTGAGTCTCTTTCTAATTGCTTTGCATAACTCAGTATACTCAGTTTTGTCTTTGTGAATGTCTACCTTGCTCTTCATTTGTCATCTTCGGTTCATCACAAGTGTTTCTTGACTAATTTTTTCTTCTTTGAATTTCTATTTCTATTAGTTGAGTGGTCAGGAGTGTGAGTACAGTAGCACATGCTCTTTGAGTAGACTGGGTTTCAAGCCCGTGATTACTAAATACGATTAAAATTTGTGTTGATTGATTTATTGTAAACCCCAATGACCTGGTGGTCGTGCCAGAGTATAAACAAGAAAATTTTTTTATCACTTTCAGAAAATTGAATTCATCGTTGATATCTTGGTTATGGCGGCTCCCATAACCAATAAAATCCAGACCAAACCAAAAGCGGCTCTCATAACCTATTGCGGCTAAAGATCACTTGATGGTCTTGGTGGATACGTTTCTGGCACCTCCCTCATTGAAGTCAGCAGTGCTTTGTGCCACTGTCGCTCTTTGGTTGGCTGAAACAATGCGAGACATATGGCCACATTCATTCATCCACCACCTTTCTCTGTCCACGATGAGATGTTATTCTGGAATGTCATATTCCCGATACACCCTTGATACTGTCGAACGGAGATGGTGCAATTTCTGTACCTCTTTCAAAGTCTGTTAACTTGCTGCATTTATCCATACTGACATCGAATTACCATCTACGTGAATGCAGTGTTCCTATATACCTACCAAGTGATGGGTTCGTGCACTAGCGAGAGGGGTGATGACATCGTGTTTCCTAGGAACCAGGTATCCCATGAATTCTGTTCTTTCAGTTTACATAAATAGGTAAACATCTCATTTGGAAGCATGGGATTGTCATAAGAAATTGACAATTTTAACATTTTATTTTCTAAGCTTGTGAAGTATTGTTGTTTAATTAAAGTTATAGCGTTATTTTAAAAAATAATAAAAGATAAATAAACACAAAAGGCATGTTGCGTTTTAAAGATTGATTTGATTTTTGATTTGGTAGTTGTTGGCGCATCGGCTTCTGTGGCCATATTGCACCTCCAAAGGTTTTTGCAGTACAGTGATCCAAGCCCGAGGCGGGAATCGAACCCGCGACCTTTGGGTTGCCGGGCAGGTACTTTACCCACTCGGCTAGCCCGGTCGGCCGTTTTAAAGAAGGATATTAGCTCAGTACTGTTACATTCCTGGCTGTTTTTATTAACTGTAGAATTGAAATGCGGTAAAGTTATCTAGTTATCAAAAAAAAAAAAAATTTTTTGCTTGTACTTTTCCCACAATTTTACTCAAATAAATTGACACATTTAATATTTACTGTAGAAAACAAAACTAGAGAAAAGATTCCTTGAGAATCAGGAATCGTATCAATAAAATATTCTTGCATCCATTGATCAGCAAAAGTATGAAATAAATTATAACATCCAAGAGATGTAAAATTCAATAAAAATTATAAAACTGGTAAAACAATAGTTAAGAACTAATAAAATGTAATGGCTAAAAGAGAAATTCCACGAAATAAAGAAGTAGCTTCCAAGGCAAAGTACCTCATTCTCAATTGAAATCCATGGAGGTGTTCTATCTTGGAAGCTGCTCCTTTATTTCATGTGTTTTATCATGTTAGTCATTGTATTTTATCAGTGTTTAAACTGTTTATTTTTTTTTCACCTTTTGTTATTGTATTTTACCATTCTTTAAAGTTCATTATTTTATATTTGCATTAATCACTAGATACAAGAATATTTTACTGATATAGAAACAAAATTAGTGCATCAATATAATAAAAATCATGTCACTTCTATATAAAATGCATTTATTCATAGTTGTAGCTATAGTGATACATAAAAAAAAAAACAACCAAAAAAACCCTACATTACATAAATTAATTACTGCAAAACAATATATGTATTAGTCAATTTGTAGACATTTTATTTACTTATTACTATTTTTTTATTATTTTTTTTAAGCATAATTTTTATGCATCACATTGTGGTGGATATTATGTGGACGCGACATGGATAGTCTTCACAAAGCCTGTCTGTCTTTTTTTTCACAGGCACATCAAACTTATTTATTTATTTTTTTTTTAATTCATGCTTTGTTCTTTAAATTTTTATCTGTATAGTCCCTCATTTTAACTTTCAATAAACAGATTTTCTTTTTTACACTTTGATTTCTGTACTAAAAAGTTTGGGCATTTTAACAGCAATACAGAAAATTTGAGATAATGCATGAACATTAGCTTTACATTATTTTCATAACAATTTAGGTTAGCAATTTTTTAACAGTTATGGAAATGGTAACATTATTAAAGAATAATCCAAATCAGACCATATTACTGTGATTTTTTCTCATTAATTGTTTCTTTATACTGTAAAGGGCATTTAAAATTATCTGAAAAAATTGGCAATTCGAAATATACTCAATCCCAAATTTTTTTTTTCAAATAACTGGGATTCTTCTAACAAGTTTTTTTCACATGAATTTATTTCTCTCATACCAGAGAATTTTTTAGTTACTTCAATATTGCACTGCTTTCAAGTAACAGTGCCTCTCAAAAGAGAAATATCAGCCATTTATTTAAAAAGAAAAAGGTACTATCCTCTAGTCTCACCAGAGAGGATTGGTGGCTACATTTCTCATATAATTGCTTCTTTTACAACTGTTTTGTAAAGTTTGAATGAAGTAGCATCTGGTCATCTTTTTTTTTTTTTTTGGTAGTTGTTGGCGCATCAGCTTCTGTGGCCATAATGCACCTCCCAAGGTTTTTGCAGAACTTTGATCCAAGCCCGAGGCGGGATTCGAACCCGTGACCTTTTGGGTTTCCAGGCAGGCGCTTTACCTGCCCAGCTAGCCCGGTCGACATCTGGTCATCTGCAAACAAGACAAGCAATATTATTGAAATAGTTGCCAGGAGAGTGATACCAGCATTTTAAATAAATGACACTTGCTCTACTTTTGAGAAGTATGGTGCCATTTACTTGAAAGTAGCACAATAACATGGCATCTTGTAAAGCATTCCATCCAAAATGAGAAAACTAGATCTGTATGAAAAACATTTTTTGTTTCAGGTCATTTTGACAAGTAATGTTAAAATGAACAGTTGTCATGATTTTCAATATTATAAACATCTTCCATTTAAATTTGCTTTGTGGGGTATTTTTTTTTTTCACTCTTATGAAATAGCTTCTAGGAGTAACATTTGTATCATTTAGTCTTCATGAATTTGTATTAAGCAGTCTCAAATTGGGGAACCATACCTTTCGTAGCTTGGACAGCAGATTTTTTATTTTACTGTCAGTTTATCAGCTCGTTTAGATGTTAGAAATTAAAATGTTTTGAGTTTAATGGAGATTTTAATTTGAAACTACTTCTGGTAAATAACATTTTTATTTTCTTATTAATTTTAATTAGTATTGTTTAATTTTTGTATTGTTAGGCGTCCAGGAATATTGGTTCTAGTGAACGATTCTGATTGGGAATTAATGGTAAGCTACTTACTCTCTAATTTTTAACCTGTGATAAATTTCTTTGTAAAAAGAAAAAAAAAAAAAACACCTATATGAAGTTTTAGACATGGTTTATTACATTACAGAAGTCCAGGGTCAAGATAATGTTAATATGTTATGAAAATGTGTTAATATTTTCATTTTCATCATGGTTCGTTATTTATATTAGCCTACAAGAAAGAATTTTATTAAAATATAGAAAGTTTATACTGCAGCTCAAGTTCAATCCTTGTATAACTGAAGAATTGTTAAATAATAACACATTACACATAAAAATGAAAAGAACTTTATTCTGAACAGAGTGCAACCCAATGTTTCCACAGTTATTACTGTGGAAACAATGTGACCAAAAAGGTCAGCCAAAGTCATCAAAATGTGCTTGCTAGAGTGAATGTGTTCCAAAGCCTAAGCAGATTGAGGGAAGTGCTATAACCAAAGATATGACAAGTAGAATGAAAAAATAAATAAAAATTACAAGTTAATTCAGAAATCTAAAAAATAAACTAATTTCTTCATACATTATAAAATTAAATTAAATTGGAATACTAGTATGTTCTATTTCAGTGGAAAAATTGTAGCAAGTATAGTTTATATTAAACGTAAAATTAAACTAAAGCTGATTTAGTTCCTGTGAGTTAGAAAGTTATTAAATTGTTAACCTGGAAGCAGTGGTGCATGGTAAGATATAATGTTACTGTCTTCTATTTCCAGAGTATAGAATTAAGGGCATGAACACACATTTCAACCTAGAATGTATACCTATTGGTGTCTATATTTTATATCTAACTTCTTGCATTACAGCATTTGCTTTAATTATTTCCTACTATTTAATGTGTACTGATATTCGGTGATCAGCGATGTCCTTCATAGTATATGCTTTTTGACATAATGAATGATAATGATAGACGTAAACAGTTTTATATAATAATTTAAACATAAAATGAACATTTATATAACTTTTCATAGTAATAACATTAATCATTACACAAGAACTTTCTTGTTTAAACAAATCTGAAATTAAAAAAGATGTATAATTAGGAAAGTAGGCAAGAGTTACAACCACCAATTAATAAGTAGTAAATACATTGCTTTGTCAAAAGGCAAAGGCATCTTTCAAAGAATGTTTTATTGATACAATATATAATGATGTGTTTTGCCTTAATGGGGAGTTTAATTTACAACCAATTTTTGATCAAGAAGTTGGTATTTTGGTTCTTTCAGTGCAGTGGTCAGTTCAGATACTGATTGTGTGTGTGCTTTGTTTGGGTTTAATGTTAGAGCTCTTTTCAAGCTAATGAAGCTTTTGCAAGTCCATGTCTTCAAACCATATCACTGTAAGCTCTGCAGTATGACATAGTGTATTATTCTGCTGAAACAGAAAAGGGTCCACTCCATACTTCTGCCACAGTGTAGGAAAACCAGAATTATTCAGAATGTCAGTGTACCACATGGCATTCATTCTTCCGGGAATGACATCCAATGGTTCAAACTCGAACCATGAAAAAAACCCAAAGCAGTGAGAACACTTATTCCAAACATCATGGTCATGCCAACTATGAAGTTAGCACAACGCCTACAGTAACACAGGCATGTGCATCTCAGGCATCTGCCTGTCTGAAACTTTCCAACAGATTGGAAAACCACTTAGTGACTTTTCACTCCTTAACAGGGTTTTAAGCATTTCAGGAACAGTTGCACTGCCTCTCTTCCATAAAATTCAATGCCACATTGCTCCCCTACATGTTGTCCTTGTGTTAATATCATTCCCTGTGGCCTCTCTGAACACCCAGTAGAGAGTATTCAGTGGAGGGCTGACATATGGCCTCTTCAAATATAGAAGCAGGGTACTATTTCAATGCAGATATTGGAATAGTTTGAGAGAGAATACCCACACTCCATTCGTTTTCCTATCCTTGATGCTAGGGGAAAATGTTGCTTCTCCCGTGACAGAGCTTGAGCTTACAGCCCTTTAGAAATGACTATCTTATCCAAGAGTCAAACCTAAAGTAATTAATATTTTCAATTGAATGACATCACCCAGTAGGCAAATCTATTCATTAAAAACTTGAAGACAGTATTAATAATGGCCATATGGTGCAAAGAAGCCTAAGGCTTATGCTGCACCAGCCAAAAAAATAATAAAATAATAATTAATAAATAATAAAAGAAAAGGAAACAGACAACCTATGCATTTCCCTCCTCCCAACTATCCAGCTGACCTTTTCCCCACATTGACAGCCACAACCACCCATATAGGAAACTTATTCCACTGATTTATAACTCACTTTCTAAAATAAAACTTCCTGCAGTCCAGTCTAAACATCTCCCCCCCTGTAACTTTAATTTATGGCCCCTGGTTCTAGAATCATTTATAACCATGAAAATTTTGTCCTCATTCATTATACTTTTGCCTCTCAGAGCCTTAAATACCTCAGTCAAGTCTCCTCTAAGGAGCCCACCTAGTTTCCAAGCTGTGCAACCCACTTATTCTGCCTTTCCTCCTGTTGACACCATTTTGCTGATCTATCCAGGCAAGTTACCTGTCTCTGGGCCCTTTCAAGAAGCCCAGTGTCTTTTTTTAGGTGCGATATCCATACTTGAACACAGTATTCCAAGTGTGGTCTAACAATAGCCTTATATAATGTGATTATGACGTCCTTATCTCTACTAGCAAATTTTTGATAAATCATTGATTGGACACCATGGGCCTTCCTTACAACCTGTCTACAATGCTTGGAGAACTTCATGTGTGAGTGTATAATAGCTCCCAAGTCCCATTCCTCCACTACTGACTTTAGTTCAACTTTGCCAAGCATTTAAGTTATTTTGTGGTTGCTGTTCCCCAGGTGTAAGACCTTGCATTTTGCTGAATTAAAGCATTACACAAGAACTTTCTTGTGTAACTGCCACTTTTCTGACCATCTTTTAAGTCTATCTAGGTCACTACGAAGAAGCTGCTTGGTAGTGATCATTAACTACCATTATCAATAACCATTTATCACAACCTTCTGCATCCTGCTATCAATCTAAGGATTTTCCCTGTGATTCCAACATGTTCAAGCTTATAAAGTAACTGCTCATGTGGGACTGAGTCAAATGCTTTGCTGAAATCTAAATAAACAATCTCGAAATTATTCGCTAAATCCAGCTCATGAGTGACCCTGTCAAAATAGCTAACCAGATTTATCAAACATGATTTTCCCTTTACAGAACCATGCTGTGTATCCTTCAGAATTCCATTTCTATCAAAATGATCCTGAATTCCACCCTTGATCATTGCCTCCATGATTTTCCCTACTTACTAAGTTAGACTAACTGGTTGGTAATTTACCAATTCCAGCCCATGTCCATTACATAAGGGTCCGATCTGGTTTGCCCTTCTCTTATTGGTGATATACTGGCACTTTTCCAATCCAGTGGAATCTCTCCTGAGTCCAGTGATGCTCTCATAATTAGCCTTAATGGTTCAGTACGCTGACTTGCCACCTCCCTTAAAATTATATGGTATATGCCGTCAACCCCAGGAGCCTTACTTGCCTGTAGTTTTTTCATTACATAATCATGTGAAATTTCATTATCATTAATTACATATTTTTCAACTTCACTCCCATGCTTTTTCATTGACATAAAGGGTTTTTCTTCTGTAAATATCGATGTAAAGTAATTGTTGAGTTCATCTGCAAATTCAGCTGGGGTATCTAATTCTATCCCATGTCCATTATATAAGGGTCCAATCTGGTTTGCCCTTCTCTTATTTGCATTTTATATATGTGAAGAATTCCTTATCCCCACTCTTTGCCAACAACTTCTCATAATCTGCCTTTGCCAGCCTGACTTTTTCTGTGGCACTATTACAGATCAATTTGTAGCTGCTTCAGTACTTTTTATTGCTCTAACTTTTCCATGCTGTCTTTTTCTGCTCAAGAAATCTAGCAACTTCACTATTCATTCAACTTGGAATCCTCCTTATGGAGTATTTTTTTAATGGTATTTATGCATTCAAGGTTTCTATGATTAATGTTTTAAAGGTATACCATAATTCAATTTTATTCACTTCACTCTCTGTAAGATATCTACTCAGTTAATAAAGGCCACCTTAAGCCGCCATAATTTGCTTTCCTGAAATTATAACCCATTCCTTTGCCTTTAACTACTGCTACTTCTCTCTTCATCGTCCACCGTAGAACTCCGTGATGACTTTCTTCTATTGGTTCCTGTATTGTCGGCCCTATTATGTCATCTGGTTCATGGGTGATGATCAGGTCTATAATATTCTTTTCCCTAGTACTTTCCCTGACATGTTGGTAGAAATAACAATCATCTGGTTGATTTAAAAATTTTGTACCCCATATAGTTTCCTTCCTATTTGCTCCAATTGATTAGAGGCAAATAAAATCGCCCATAATAAGACATTCACACTTACTTGCCCATTTCATTGCATGTAGAGGCTCTCAGCATAATCTTTGCAATCGCCTGGCATGTAGATTACTCCAACTCTCATTATACCTTTGCTTCCAACTATCTCACACCCTACAGATTGTATACTTGCATGCGAAACGTCTGAATCCGGGAAGGCTTTCGTTGCTCTGGCTGCTTTTGATAAGAAGCATGACCCCATCACCCCTTCTGTCTGACCTATCATTCCTAAATGCCTTGTACATACCATACCGAAACTCGTTATCCCCTATTTTCATGTGGCGGCACGTTTCCGTAAGCCATATTTTGTCACCGTTACTTGTCCTAACCAGCAGTTTGAATTCACTTAATTTTATTGACAACACTTCTGACATTACACATTACCGTACGAACAATTTAAGACTTAGTGTTCTTGCATAGTTAACTACCCTGACACATCCCTTGAAGTTCTTTAAGCTTGCTTCCCTGGCATTAGTTACTCAGTTTTGATCACTAATTTTTTGTTTACCATATGCACATCAAACAGCATTTTTTTCCCTTCCCCCACCTCCCCACCAATTTTACATACATAAGAAATTTTCCACCATATGCAGTTTTTGATAAAAGTACAAAATGTTTTTAATAAAAGTACAAAATTTCAAAATTGAATATTTTCACAAATTTGGAGAAAACTAATTGGGAAAGAACTGATATTGCTGAAACTGAAAGGTATAAATTTTAGATGTAAATATTTTTTGGACAGGATTTTAATCCTGTAAAGTTATCACAATTTTGTGCCTGTGCACATGTCATAGGTCATTTGTCCTGGACATCACTACTCTGAGGTCAGCCTTATGTAAGGTTAGCCTTATAGACTGACTCAAATATTACAGTGGTAGACAAAAAACTGCATCGCTTGTGAATTTTGCAAATAATGTTTTGCACTGCATTGTGGGTTGCAGAAATGTTCAAAATGCAATACCTTGCATTTACTGTCTGATGCAATAGAAGTGTTATCTGACGCAATACCTTTGCTTTGCGACAAACAAAATGACTGTAATCAAACAATATCTTATACGTTTCACTACAAATGTTACTAAACCAGATGAAGTTTCTCCCTCATTCAAATGTTGAATGAACTTGATGATTTTTAAGAAATTGATATTTCAGATATTCCATGAGTGGCATGGTACATAGGTAAACTGTGTTGTTTGAAAATAATAAAGCACCCCAAGCTTATATTGATATAATTGTTTATTTCCAAATTGGAAATATATGCATAGTGGAGTCGAATGTTTTGTGGTATTCTTAAAAATTTTAGTAGAGTTAAATTTTTTTATGAATCAAACTTAGATCTAATTTGAAGAATTTTGTTCGATGGTTAATTTTATATAAGTAAATAACAGTGATACGTAAGCATTTACCAGCTGTCTTTACAATATCGTTGTCACAAAAGGTCACACAAGAACTTGATTTGTTTATGGGTGAAACATGGACATATATACTGTGGTTTACTTAATTTTGTTTCCAGTTGGTTTGGTGGACAAGTCTATGGGGTTACCTTTATAGTCTCGATATCATGGTTTACTTGTGCCCTGAGGGGTAACATTACTGAAGGATATTGGATAATGGGGGTGGTTAATATACATTTAAGGATATGTGATAAAATAAATGATATTGTCAGAAAACTTTACCTATTAGTTCAACCACCCTAGAAACTGAAGATCTTAATTGGTAATTTCCGACAATGTTATTTAGCTTATATATTTAATTCTGTGTTATTCTATTTCGATTTAAAATAATTTTTTATCACATATCCTTAAATGTGCGTTAACCTCTTCCTTTATCCACCAAGCCAATACCTGCAGTAATGTTACCCTCAAGGCACAAGTAAACCTTGATATCGAGACTATAAAAGTCCCTTAGACTCGTCCATCAAAGCTGCCTGCCAACAAGATTAAATAAGCTACAGTATATACACTGCCCTACCATTAATATCTGGACACTTGCCTTTAGACAAAAAAAAGCTTATATTGTGTCATTTAATATTTTGTGCTGAAACTTTTTGCTTTTATGATAGCCTTCAATCTTCACGGCATACTCTCAAAAGCCCCATACTTGTATCAGCATTGTCTTGCTGATACAGGTATGGGGCTTTTGCCATACCCAGCTTTTTATAAATGTTAGGTGATATGTTCCTTCGCTCGGCCTTTAACACTGCCACCAGTTCGGCCTTGTTCTTTGGGCAATCTCTGGGCTGGCCAATCCAACTTCTCAACACCCGTGTCTTCAAACCACTCTGTTACGACCCGAGCAGTAGGCACAGCACATTGTCTTGCTGATACAGGTATGGGGCTTTTGCCATACCCAGGAACAGCCATCAGACTGGTAGAGTGCGAACCTCGACTTGTCTGTCCATAGGACTGTTTTCCACTGCTTTACAGTCAAGGATTCGCATTCCTTACACCATCTTAATCGGCTTCTAGCATTCATTGAGGTGGCTTGTGGCACAGCTGCACGACCATTGTAACCCATATCATGGCATTTCCTTGGTATTGTACTAGTGCTGACATTAGTCCCAATATTCTCACAGAGGGTTTGTGTGACTTGAGACAATGGCAAGTTATGATTTTGGCACACAGATCTTCGCAGATTTCTTTTGTCCTGTTCTGTTAGTTTTCGAGGTTTACCAGGCTGTTTTTTTAGCAGATTCAGTCCCATTCCTCTTCCATTTGCATATGACATCACTAACCGTTGACCCTGGGTCACCAGAGTGACTGCAATGTCTCATACAGAAAGCTTGTTTATGTGTCATCCTACTATCATCCCACGTTGGAAGTCGATTAATTCTGTTGAACGTGTCGTGTCGCCTTGCATGCCCACTTTTGCAGTTGTTTGTTTGAAACCAGTGCACATTTATAGCAGGTTCTGTGGCATGTTGCATACATAGGACCTGTTTCCCCATCCAAGGAGGGCTTCCTGATATTAATGCTAGGGCAGTGCATGCATGTATGTATGTATGTATTTCACCCATAAATAAATCAATCGTTCTTGTGACCGAAGTTACCTTTTGTGATGGTGATATTTTCAAAACAGCTGTAAGTGATTAAGCATTATTGTTATTTACTTGTATAAAATTAACCTTAAAACAAAATTTGTCAAATTGGATCTAATTTTGATTTACTAAAATTTTTAATTCTACTAAATATTTTAAGAATTCCATGATAACAATCCTTAGTTTATTCACTTTTCAGTCACTGAAGAAGTGGTAAGAAAATGCAATGAAACATTTGACTCCATCATGTACATCTTTCCAATCAAAGATGGTAAAGTATCCAAACCTACATCGGGTGCTTTATTATCCTCAGATGAATATTTCAGTGATTGAAATTAATAGAATAGAATTTGTAGAATGATTACTATCATTCTATCACTATAAACAGAGGTTTTGAGACACTTTTATAGAAAAGTTAAGTCAAAAATTGCAAATTAACATTTACAAGGGTTATAAATCAATGATAACACTTGTATAACTAGGGCATAGTTGTACAAGCAGAATTAAGAAAGAATTGTTGAGCAAAATTAAGTTACATAGTGCATTTGTTTCATATTGTGAGGGATACTTCACCAGAAGTTGCCTCAGTATTATACTGTGCACTTTAAATAAAGAAAACTGCACCAGTGGAGAAATATTATTTTTTTAAAGCTCTTGTAGCATAAAAATACTGAAGTTTTAAAACTTCTGCACCATCAAGCATCTTGTTTTGAATATTTCTCAGTATTGGGTTGTTCACTTTTAGTGCCCGCTTTTCCACTTGTGAAGCCCTAAAAAGACCTGAAATAGCAAATTCAGGGAATTTGCTATTTCAGGTCTTTGCTATACACTTAATTACTTAATATACAGGTCATTGCTATACACTTAATTTAAAGTGTATGACATTAGGGAATGTCATACACTTTAAATAAACAGCAACATATTTCTCCATTGGAGCAGTGCTTCTTATTTAAAGTGTGTAGCACAATACTGAGGCAGCTATGGTGAAGTGCCTCCCCAGTGTGAGATCAGTGTACCCAATAGCAAACTTAGTTTACTCAATATTACATACATATTGAAGCAATGCGGTGCCTGTACAATAATGTTTTATGGCATGAGGCCTTTACCCTAAATTTGTTTGAACTGATAAAAGTTGTAAATTACATAGCAAGTAGAAATCATTAGAGCATAATGATAATTAATTAGTGTATAATAAAAATGCTATAATAAAACTGTGCAATTTGGGCACCCAAAATAGTGATGGAATGAGGCAGACTTAATACAGAATACAGTCCTTTCTGAGCTTGTGATACCAGTTGGTTAAATAAAGAACTTATTAGTTGTTTAACCTACAAATAAATTTCAGGCAAAAACTTTTGAAAACATGATATGTATATCGAAAGCATTTATAGTAGGTTTCAGAACTAAAGTAATCAGTAATCTTTGTGTAGCTGGATTTTGAGGGGTGCCATATGAGGGATCTAGTAATGTAACTGCATTTTTCGTTATTGCATATTTTTTAATATCTCAACTAAGTTTTCTTTTCTTTTCTTTTCTAGGGAGAACTTGACTACGAAATTCAAGAAGGTGATAACATTCTGTTTATATCTACTCTGCATGGTGGTTGATTAACAGTATTTGTAGCAGTCCAAAACAATTGTGAAGAATCAAAATTTCTAATATAAATATCAGAAACTGATTTATATAATCTTTTCCAAATGGCTCTTTCAAAGCGAGATTTGGATGATTTAAAGCCATGGATTGATAAAACAATCCAAAAATTTTTAGGCTTTCGGGAACCAACTTTACTAAATACAGCTGTCAGTTGTTTATCTAGTGGTTATGATAAGAGGAGGACAGCAGATAAACTTTCTTCACTTCTGGATGAAAATAAAGCAGTGAAACTTACTGATCAATTGTTTATCACTATAGATGATTTAAAAATAAAAAGTAAGAGCAAGAAGAGGCATAAGGAAGGTCACGAAGGAGGTGAAAATAAAAGAGCCAAAACAATGGATGAAGAAACAGAAGTAATTCTTGCTGCTGGCCAACCTAGTCCTGGACAATTAACTGCTATTCAAGTAAATGAAATTATGGCAAATGCTCAAAGAATGATAGAGGAACGGAAGAAAGCTTTACAGTTTCAGGATGCCATTGCTAGAGTAAATGCTCAGTTTACTCCTCCTTCTGCACTTTTATCTCAGCTTGCATCATCATCTCCAACAGCCAGTCTGAATCAGACAGTAAATAATCTTTCCGAAAGCCGGGCAAAAATTGCTGAGCTAACTGCACAAATTCATGCAAGGCTTGCTAGTAGACCAACATTGCTTACTGCACAAGCACTGAAAGTCTTAGACAAACATTCAAAGCCATCTCCCCTCATCCTGAATGCTGAAGGCCGAACTGTTGATATTACAGGCAAGGAAATTCAGCTTACTCATCGTATGCCTACATTAAAGGCAAATATTAGAGCACAGAGAAGAGAGCAATTTAAACTTAACCAAGAAAAAATAAGTGATGATATTACTGAGCATAAGTTTTATGATCCTCGTGTAAGTTTGAAGCCAGCACAGAGAACTAAAAAATTATTTAAATTTCACGAAAAAGGAAAATTTGAACAACTTGCACAGAGGTTACGAACAAAAGCTCAGCTGGAAAGATTGCAACAAGAAATTGCTCAGGCAGCCAAGAAAACTGGGATTTCATCTGCTACAAAATTGGCTCTTGTTGCTCCCAAGAAAGAATATCAGGAAGGAGATGTACCAGATATTGAATGGTGGGATTCCTTTATTTGTAAAGGAGGAGGTTATGATAGTGCATTAGATTCAGATAAATCTATAGATGAAAAATTTGAAGGAATAACAAAGCTAGTTGAGCATCCAGCACAATTGAAAGCACCAACTGATCCCATAAAACCTGTTTTTCAACCAGTATATTTAACAGAAAAAGAGAGAAAAAAATTAAGAAGACAAAATAGAAGGGAAGCCTGGAAAGAAAAACAAGAAAAGATTCGTTTGGGGCTTGAACCACCACCAGAACCAAAAGTTCGAATGTCAAATTTAATGAGAGCCCTTGGCACGCAAGCAGTTCAAGATCCTTCAAAAATTGAAGCTATGGTAAGGGAACAAATGGCAAAGCGCCAAAAAGCACATGAAGAGGCAAATGCTGCCCGTAAACTGACATTGGAACAGAGGAGAGAGAAAAAGATTAAGAAACTTAAGGAGGATACCAGTTTGGGTGTACATGTTGCTGTCTATAGAGTGTTAAATCTGACTAATCCTGCAAAGAAATTTAAAGTAGAAATGAATTCCAAGCAACTTTACATGACTGGCTGTGTAGTTTTATACCGGAATGTTAATGTCGTTGTTGTAGAAGGAGGACCTAAACAACAAAAGAAATTTAAGCGATTAATGCTGCATCGGATAAAATGGGGAGAGGAACAAGCTACAAAAGATGGGACTGATAAAGGGGGAAAGCAAGAAAATAAATGTATTCTTGTGTGGGAAGGTACTACAAAAGCTCGTAGCTTTGGAGACATTAAATTTAAGATATGCCCAACTGAAAGCTTTGCTCGGGAACATTTCAAGAAACATGGTGTTGAACAATATTGGGACTTAGCTTACAGTACATCTATTCTAGAAGCTGCTACTGAAGAAATTTAAAACCATATTGGTGACAAAATACAATGCATATTTTGTGGTGTGCATATTATGTTGTTAATTCAAATAGTGATATATAACACCTTATAAACAAGTAATCTCTGATTAAAGAGCTAAAGATTAATTAATGTGGCTGTCTGAATTCTGTAAAAAAATATTTATTTAAATTAATCAAAACCATAATCATATTGAAAATGTGGCAGTTATATATTTTAATTGACAACAGTTTTAAAGCACACACATATATATAAACAATTTGGAGTGTGTGTGAAAATTCGTTTTTCCTCCCTAATACCATATATAACTTTAGAAATTATTTTGAAATGATTATTTAGTATTTGCAAGGACAGGAACTCTTTCTGCATCAGCCAAAAAATGAAATGAAATAAAATAAAACAGTATATTTGTGCAATTCCCATTCTCTCACGGTAACCTTATAATTTCCTTAGAACTTAGCCAGATTCACTGCTTCTGCTGTGTTGGGTAGCAACTTATACTAGTGTTTGGCAACCTGCTGCTCATGGTCAAACTCCATTAACTCTAATCTTCTCTTATTCCCCAAGATTTTATATTTGTGCTCCCTCCTCAACTCATTCAGCACCTTGTACACATGAATAAAGTTTCCCCTTAGATTTCTCATCAAATTTTTGTAGCCATCCTTTGTATGTGCATTGATTTGCACTGATTACAAATCTGGTCACCCTTTAATTACTGTCCAGAAGTTCTGCCTTTTTTAGGTCTGATCTCCAGACCTAGATACAATATTTCAAATTTGGTCTAATCAGTCTTCATATAGAGAGATAGTATTATCAATGTAACATATATACATAGAAAATTTCATGACAAATTGAACCATAACACCCAAGCTTTTTTTTTTTTTTTTTTTCTTGAACCATTTTTAGCTCCTCCACCTCTGGCTTATATGTGATTCCAATATTTCTGTTCCCCAAATGCATAACCTTACATTTAGAAGCATTAAACTTTTGTTGCCATTTTGTAGACTTTATATGGACTAACTTTCAAGTCCAAGTCTTTGAAGCGACATGGATGGGCTTGGATTGTTAATCACCCATACCACCAATATCATTTGCAAAAATTAGAAGGGTCTGAACAATTGAGCTGTGAGGGATACTACTTGTTGCATTGATCTACCCAGAAGATTGCCCTCTGTCTTCTACCTTTTAATCATCCTGCAATCCAGCATAAAATCTTATCATTAACTCCAACTTATTTCAATTTATATATTATATTATAATTATTTCAATTTATAATTTAAAATTTATGTGGGGTGGTATGTAAATCTTTAATAGTCTAACTATATAATTTCAAAATTGTTACTTGTACGGTTAGTTCTGCTATAAAGTGCATTTTGGCAACACGACTAATATATTAGGGAGCAATATGAGTATAACACGATTTTCACTTTGGCTCATGTGCGATTTCGTCTGCGAGTAACACCAGGTGAAAGCAAAACCCGGCACCAAGCTGAACGTAGCGACCCGTGCAACAACACATACAAGTTTACCAAGATTAAAAAATGTCAAAGTCAAATTTGCGAGTGCTATATTTCTAAGTATTGTAGGCTTACTCATGTTTTCAGGAGCACACATTTGTCAGTTTGAACAGAAATTTCGTGAGGGTGATGGTGTGAGCAGAGCAGTACATTTCTGGAGATCACCATAAAACAAAAACAATTTGCAGGTCCCAGTTTATTGGGCTTTTCTGTTAGTTCAATCTGATTATAAACGGGTAGTAAACTCGGTTCTTATTGCATTTGCGATAATACCGATAGCTGGAATTCTGTGGGTTTTTACGTTATGGTGAAATGTGTTTCCCCTTCCATGAAATCTTCAATCATATAAAAAACATAAATAAACTTTCAGAATCTTCTCTTCATTCCTACTTTTAATGTGCAAAATTGTTACTGCATATCTCACTTCTGTAATTTGTGCGTGCCATGTTCGTTGTTATTGATTGCTTATCTGTTTTACTGTTTTAAATTTTACAATCCAAAAAAAAAAAAAAAAAAACTTTGAACAGAAATATTAATTAGCATGTATATTTACAGTGCTATATATTTACTGTAATATTTATTTATTAGAAATTTAAGATGTTTAAACCTGTGTTAGCAATTTTATTGGGTTTCTAGTTTTTTTTTTCTTTTCTTTTTCGTGTTTTACTTACCACACTGAACATTTTATTTATTTATTTTTTTTTTTTTTTGGAATGCTCTGCCCCATCCACATTTTTCTCATAAGCCTCATGTTTTTAATGTGCAAAATGCCATAACGCAGAGATTTTTAGGAACATGTGTACTGTGTTATAGTAGAACTGACTGTATCCAACTATTTAATGTCTACATCTTAGTAATGTTTTTCAAACATGACATCCCCTTAACAGACCCATGCTGACTTCTCTTTAAGATATCCTTGTCAAGATGTGCCTGAGTCATCCTTAACTATAGACTCCATTATCTCCCCTACCACAGAAGTCAAACTCACTGGCCTGTAGTTGCCCAATTCCTTTTTAACACTGCCTTTGCAGATTCAGTAGACATCACAATTTTTTCTAATGTAAGGGGGATTTTCCCAGGTTCTGATAATTTCCTATTAACATTCTGAAGAGTTTGATACACTTTCATGCAGCCTTTTTAATTGTAACCAATAGTATATACACTATCATCTCCAGGAGCCTGCCCTTCTATTGGAAATAATTAAGAGACCTGTATCATTTACTCTTCATTCTGTATTCATATATGGGAAAAACTTGTCCATCTCCATTCTTAGCTTTCTTTGCTAATGCTTTCTAGTAATCAGCTTTTGCTCATCTTACACCATCAGTGGTTTTGTTACATTTTCCTATAATGCTCATTCAGATTGGAATCACATAATTGCCTCGTGCTTCTTTCTTTTGTTCAGCCTCTCTTAATCTTTCCATTCATCCATTTTAGTGTCTTACATTTACAAAACTTAACCACTGATGCAAATATTTGTGGCTTTCAGGATAAATCCCATGAATGCTCCCAGTAGCTTATTTTTATCCAACAGCATACAGTAATCCTACCAGTTAATCAAGACCATAAAATATCTTACTCCATTACAGTCCCCTCTTAATTGAAGCTCTCACCTCTACCTTTCACGACAGGTTTCTTAAGATATAACCCATGTTATGGTATATTATCGATGCTATTGGTTCCCATTGTCAATTTTTTGATATAGTTAGGCTTAGCAAGAAACATATCTAGGATATTATAGGTCCCTGCTCTCTCTCACACACACACACAGATATGCCTAGCTAAATCTTAAGTAGCAGCCATCCACTTTGTTCAAAAAATTGTTACCACGTAGTGTATTTGTTGTCCACATATTCCATTCAATAAGAGGTAGGTTGAAGTCACCTATAATGAGACAGTTGTACTTGCTAGCCCAAAGAAATTGTCACACTCCTATCATTTGGCTTGTAAACACACCTGACATCATCTTCCATTTAGTGCAAGCCATTTCACACAACATTCAACACCCGCTCTATCTCAATCTGACCGACTTGGGAATATCAGCATTAGCATTGGTAGAGGCATATGATGCAAGAAAGCAAGCTTACGCAGCATCAGCCAAAAAAAAAAAAACCTCCCATTTCACCCCTCCATTCGTTGCAAATGCCTGTCCAGCTCAGCCTTAAATTTATTTTGACTATTAGCTTCGACAACAAAAGATGGAAACCTGTTCCACCAATCAACTACCCGCTGTCTAAAGGCAAATTTCCACACCTCTGTTCTACAACTGTCTTTCCTCAATTTGAAACTGTGCCCTCTCAGGTGATTATTCTGAGCAAGAGGAAGAATCCCATCAGCATTCAGCTTGTTGAACCCATTCAAGGCCTTATACACCTCAATCAGATAACCTTGCAAGTGCCTACTCTCCAGGTGCTGCAATTTGCAGAACTTAAGACTTTCTTGGTAAGAGCACCCCTTTGTTCCCCTCACCAATCTTGTTGCCCTTCTTTGTACTCATTCTAGCAACTCTACATCCTTCCTAAAATGATGCCTCCAGACCTGTACACAGTACTCTAGGTGTGGCCTGACCATTGCCTTGTATAATGGGATAGTCACCTACATGTCCCTGCTAGCAAAATTCCTATATATCATTTACAAGAGTCCGTGACCTGACCTGGCAACACGTCTGCACTGCTCAGTGAACTTCGTATTTGACTGCACAATTACCCCCAGGTCTTTTTCACTTTCCACTTCCCTGAGTGTAGTACCACACAGTACGTTTCTCTTTGGTTATTGCTACCCATATGCAGTACTTTGCATTTGTCAATATTAAACTTCAGTTGCCACTTCTCAGCCCATTTGCCCAACTTATCTAGATCCAGTTGGAGTAGCATACTGGCTTTACTGTCTTTAACAACCCTGCCAACCTTTGTATCATCTGAAAACTTGGACATTAAACCTGATATACCTTCATCAATATCATTGATAAATATACAAAACAACAATGGGCCCAACACCGAACCCTGGTAAACTCCACTAATAACATTTGTCCACGAAGAGCAGTGTCCATTGATTACTACTCTGTCATCTCCCACTCAACCGTCCCTTTATCCATTGTAGCAACTTACCCTTAATGCCATACCTTTCCAATTTGTACAGCAGTCTTCCGTATGCAACAGTATCAAAAGCTTTCCTGAAATCCAAGTATATGATATCAAAATTATTTTTGGCATTCAGTTCCTTTGTGATCACATCATGGTATCCATTCAGATTGGTCAGACAAGACCTCCCTTTAACAAACCCATGCTGTGTCTTAACTATTATTGCAATCTTGTCTAGATGATCCTGAATGCTTTTTTAACCAGTGATTACATTATTTTTCCTGGAACACAAGTTAAACTAACAGGTCTGTAGTTACTTGTGTCACCTTTTGAGCCCCCTTTGTGAATTGGTGATACATTTGCACACCTCCAGTCCATTGGGACCTTCCCTGAGTCTAAGGAAGCTTTCATAATTATAGCTAAGTTTTTGCTTACTTTCTTTGCTGCCTCCTTTAATATAACTGGATAGATTCCATCCACCCCAGGTGCCTTCCTTATATTTAACTTCAACAATTTCCCCTCCACTTTGCTCTCAGTTTTTATAAAATCACTTAACTCCCTGTTAGAGTTTGATAAACGTCTGTAACTCCCCTCATTGATTGACTCCTCATGTGTGAATGTAAATGCAAAATACTCATTCAATTTATCAGCTACCTAAGCATGATCATTGATAATATCCTTGCCACCTTCAGGTGGTAGGAATGTCCTTGATCAGACTCATCCCTCCCTACCTCTCTTGGATATCCCATATTCACCTAAATGGAATTCCTCATCTCCTATTTCAGTGGCACCATGACAGTGTAATCCAAACTACTGAGAAATTGGAAAAATTGGAAAAAATTTTCTGTCGTTAATCATAGAAGTCACTGAAAGCTAAAATTGTGCATTTCCTTAAAAATTGTTACTTCAGGATTTATGTTATTTAAAAGTAAACTGTATTTGTCTTAACTGCATGGTCTCTATGTGAAGAACACAGAAAATTGTTAAATACAGTACTCTTAATAACTGCAGCATTGATAAAATTGTGCTTGTGTGGGATTAAATCATTTGACAATTTCTGAGTATTAAATCAGAATTACAGTACTGTAGCTGATAAGTTCATGTGACCACCTGTATATACGTTCTGGAGAAGGGTACATGATTTTGTTGTGTTATTGGTAAAATGAGTGCTGCTAGTATGTTTCCTTTTCAGCCTATTCTGATATCTATTTTTAGAATAGACTTACATACAATTAGGAAATTTCCAAGACTGGACCAAAGAAACCTAAGCACGTCATTGGCAGATAAAGTTTAAAATTTATCTAATTTTATTTTATGTAATTAATTAAAACTGAAACTCATTCAAGCTGTAGAAAAGGATGACAAATAGTCTAAATGTTGCTGAATTTAGGATTCTACCTATTACATTTCCATGTTATCAAGTGAATAAGGATCCAATTTCAAAGCTTGCAGAATGTTCCTGATCCTTTAGCAGTAAGAAACAAGTATACACCAGTCTGGGTTACAGCAGCTTTTCAGTGCCAAGAAAAGAATATCCATTTAATCTTTTAGGATATAAGGCAAGTAGCGGTTGACTACCAAATTTCAGTAAAACATGTATCATTTTAAAAAAACATTTGCAGAGAAAGTTTGAACGCTAGTGATAATATGTCATGAACGATGCAAAAACTGATATAGCGAAAATTATAGTTCTAACTACATATTTAACGCAGACAGACTTTTTGCAACTATTTTCCTGATAAAACTGACATTGAAGACTTGAAAGTAGGGAAGACTGCAATTCTGTCATGGTAAAGAACATTTTAACTCTTAAATTTGCTGTATAAGCCCATTATTTCCATTATGTTGCAAATTGTAGTGCTGATAACAGCTGAATAATTTTAAAAATTTTATTCATCAATAATTCCACAGCCCACAATGTAATTGCAAGAAAGCAAACTTATTACTGCATCAGCCAAAAAATAAAAATCGCCTGTTCATTTCTTCTAATATTTTGTCCAGTTCATTCAATTCCCTTAAACTATCTGCTTTCACAACACCAAATGCAAATTTATTCTGAAAACTAGGATTTGATGTTTGGCCCATTGTTGTTTTCTGCATTTATCAATATTGATGAAGGTATAATGTTGGAGTTTGCGGATGACACAGAAGTTGACAAGGTAGTTAATGACGGCATGCTACTGCAACAGGATCTAGAAAAGTTGGGTAGATAGGCTGAGGGTGGAAGCTGAAGTTTAGCATTGACAAATGCAAAGTACTGCATGTGGCTTGCAGTAACCCCAAAGTAATGTACCGACTGTGGTACTGCAGTCTGTAGTAGAGAATGAAAAATACCTGGGGAGTTATTGTGCAGTCAGATAAGTTTTCTGAGCAGTGCAGGCAGGCTGCCAGAACAGTTCATGGAGTCTTGTCAATGATATACAGAAATTTTGCTAGCAGGGATAAGGAGGTGATTGTCCCTTTGTAAAAGACAATGAGGCCACACCTTGAGTATTGTGTACAGGTTGAGGCCTCATTTTAGGAAAGATTCAGAGCTGTTGGAGTGAGTACAGAGGAGGGAAACAAAAGGGTTGCTGTTATGAAGAAAGGCTGAAGTTCTGCAAATTGTGTCGGAGATTAAGTACCTGCAAGGTGATCTGATTGAGGTGGCAAATAGTTTGAGCAAGCTTGATGCTGATGGGATTCTTCCTCTTGCTCAGATTACTCACCTGAGGGGCCATAAATTCAAATTGAGGAAAGGCAGTTGTAGAATAAATGTGTGGAAATTTGCCTTTAGACAGTAGGTGGTTGATTGCTGGAACAAACTTCCATCTGTTATGGAAGTTGATAGCTTAAGGAAGGCTTACACAAACTTTAAGCAAATGGGTGAAATGGTGATTTTTTTTTTTTTTTGCTGTGTAAGCTTTCTTGCATCATGTGCCTTTACTAATGCTAAACATCCTTTGGCTGAAGGTATAAACTTCCATACATCTGCCCTGCAACCATCCTCATGTATAACCTGAGATAATCTAGGTGGGAAAGTACAGACCTTGAGGCCCGTCAATGACAGGAGGATTTTTTTTTTTTTTTTTTTTTTTGTGGCTGAGTTTGTCGGTCTCAGGTTTTTCATCCAGCAAGTAAATTCGACCACAGAACACACAATTTACAGACCATGTATAAGGAGAAATGTGGCTGTAGACACTTGATGTTCCTAAACCCTGCTACAAAACGTCTCATCACAATCTGACATCACAACCCTTGTGGGTAGATGGTGTAATTGCTGCCCTCCCTGTGCTGTTTTGAAAAGATAAGAATTTCGTCAATGACGCCAGAAATTTTTGTGGGTCTTTTTCACAACGTGACTGAGTTAGTTGGACTTAGGGAAAGGTTGCTTTGTTTTTTTTTGTTTGTTTTTATTTCAGAAACTGGTTTCTGTCCAGCAAATTGACCAAAGAACAATTTACAAACACATACGTTGCAGTAAGGCATAAGTTGCTGATGCACTTAAAACCCTTCAACAACCAATCATCTGACATCTATCTAATTAGTCAAAGCTTGGAATGGTATTTCTTAGTATGAGAAGCCTAGTAGATTCTACGGTTACTTCCCTGAATGTGTCCCATTTAGAAGTTGCTTTTGGTAACATCAGTGGTGCACTGTAGAATTTAAAATAATTGTAGTCTCCCTTATGAAAGCAAAAGCCCTTGCCCTTGACAGTAAGGTCTAAGTAAATCCCCATCAGCACAGTGACCACTGCCAATCAGGGTCTTACTTGGAGATTCTAATGCATGAAGAATTGCTACAGATGGTTCAAGAGTATTGTTAAGTCTTCCTGCCGTAGAAAAGTATTCAATTAATCAACAACCGGTAGTGTAATGTCCAACCCACATGTACCAGTCAATATCTGGAAAGTCTGAAATTCCCCATTAACAAGACATTTTGACTTATTGTCCCACTGTACTATGCCATACAGTTTGTTGTACTCTACAGAGATATACACTCCTGTCAGTTTTGTTTTCCAACAGCCCATGTCACCCCAAGCTGGCAACATTGCACTGGCCACCCTTGACTGGATGCACTTCCCTAGATTTAATATTTCTTTGCTAAAAGCATAACCCCCCCTATTCTTTCTGTAAACACATACTCCCATATTCGAATTCTGCATCCCTTAAGTTGGTGACGCCATGTCTACAATATCACCAGTGTCTGACGATTATTGTCAAAGAATTGTTCTTGTGGTCAACGACCCTGAGTATTTTATGTTTCGGTCCGCTGTCCAATAATAGGTGGGATCCTCCCTGGGAAATTATCACCTACCTTCTCAGGCCTCAGTTTATACAAAGTGAACAACATAAACGGATATAAAAAGAACAGCACATACAAACTTAGCAGATAAGAAAGCACAGCCATCACTAATTATAAATCAGAGTGGCAAATTCACGAACAATGTTTGTTAGCCTATGCGATATCACTGCATCGTTAATTCAGTGAATTGTCATTAAATTAATATACAGAACTTTTAGAATCTGCATTAGCAAAGAAGTTCGAAGATAATTCGCCATGAACCATCGTACAATGTAAGCAGCGAGAAAAAACGATACCATAGTGTAAAATGGGAGTGTGTCACTCATTGTTTAAATGATCTTTATTTTTCAATTTAGTGCTAGCCAAGATGGTAACTGATAAACCCATAGCATAATTATGTAAAATGCCTTTACTCTAGCCTGGTAGCACAGTTGGTAGGATTGATTGATACGACTCCAAGGTGCACTAATTCGGTGGAAAGCTTAAAGATTAACTGTGTTACCTTGTATCTTGATTTGAGGGAGACGTCTGGTATCTAGGGTTCCTTTTAATATAGATCTTGTCTTCGAGGATGAGATCTTCAAGTTATTGCTGTTAGGCCAGCTATTTTCTGTTGCTCTGGTGGCGGTGTTCTCAAGTTGTGCCCTATACCCCACCAGGCAGCATCAGTACCAAATCATCTGCATAGGCTAGGAGAACGACATCGCCGAGTTCCAGGGTCAAAAAGCCGTCTAAAACCAAGTTCCATAGGAGTGGACTTGGAACTGAGCCCTGTGGGCATCCTCTCGATACTTCTCTTGTTACTGAAGAATACGGTGCTCTGACTGTCACGAACCTATTCGACCAGTAGGATTTTATGACTTGGTACAAATTTGGTGATAGGTTGGCCCTCCGGAGTTGGGTCAGGACACTTGGCCACTATAAAGTGTCAAATTCCCCAGGAAAGTCTATTGCTATGACCAGAAAGTATAACTGGTTGAAGATAATTAAAAGTGGCTGAATAATGTACAGACTTAGGCATTTGAGCATGAATTGTGGAACTCCATCATCACCGGTGGTTGACGAAGCAGGTAGAGAATTGATGGCTACGATCAGCTGTTGTTTTGTGATCTGAATGATGTTCAACACTTCTTGCTGGGTGGGCTCTGTTAGTAGAGCCAGATCTGAGTTTGGCATAGCATTATGGTTAAATTTTCTGACGAAATCGAGCCACAATTCAGGATCAAGTTGCAAAGGAAAATGAAGGTTCACTTTCTTGTATGGAATTTTTCCTTTAGCCAGATCACGGTTAACGTATAATTTGATTGCCTGAGATTTCAGACGATTAAATTGAGCCCATGCCCTTGAATAAACGATGCGATCGTTGACTGTTTCCATGTGCGATGGAGCTGTTGCTTCAGCTGGAAACTCATTTTGAGTTCTGAATTCCACCAAAGTCTTGTATATGGACTGATTGTGATTTTTTTAGACGCAGCATATTTGGCAACTGTGTTGATCCAGTTTGTGAGAACGTTCACAGCTAGTTCTGGGTCACAAGTCTCTAAGGCCACCCAGGGAATGAGAGAGGCGGCTCTGATGCACTTATCTACATCAAGTAAGTTGGGGCTTGTAATGTTAATCTTTTTTGTTGTCCTGGCTTCTAATTTGTGGGCTGGCAGATATGCAGTCACATGTATTGGGACATGATCAGAGTCAAATGACGTTTCTGCAATGTAATCAAAGGATGCAAGGGATAGAGGCTAGAACTAGATGTAAGAGGTTATTCCTCCTGGTTGGAGCTTCATTAATAAGTTATAGGTCAGCACATGCCATGTGTGCAAGAAGATCCTTTTTCAGATTAGATAGCTGAGGAGGTAAATTGAAATCACCACAAACCAAGTGAGAAGCTGTGGGATGCAGCTGATTGATTAACCAGTTGGAAACTTCAAGGATGATTTGCTGGGAAGGCGTTGGGGGTATATACACCACACACGTCAAATGTCACGAAGTTGTATCCCAATATAATGAGGATTGCTTCATAATTGGGGGAGTTACTGGATTTATTATCCAATAGCTTGAAAGCGGATTTCTTGTAAAATATTGCAATGCCTCCACCCTTGCGTGCAATCCGAGATGTAAATACGACCCCATTTACATCTCGCCTAGGGACATGCTGGGGCAGCTGTCGCTAGGAACTCTTGATCATCATTGAGCCAGGTTTCGGTGATGGCGAGCAGGTCAAAATATCTGGGAAGCAGAATTTGCTCCATAGTGTCAAGCTTGTTCCTAAGACTAAGCACATTCTGATAAAAGATGGTGCAGGCAGGTACTCTAGGTACTTTGATGCGGACGGGTGGTCTCTGACATGACACTACTCGATTCAGTGGGATGTGTCTAGGATTGACGAGCACAGGGATCGGCATATTGGTGTTCTGTGTCTGTGGTTCTGGTTGCGGTAACGAGATCTGGGATTGCTATGAATCAAGGTACTATTGGTGGGAGTCCTTTCCGTTAATTCTATATCGCTGCCCTTTATGCCCGAGATATGGCATAACAAGAGCTCCAGCAGGCCAGATTTCAGGATTGAAGAGTGCTTCAAAATCTGCATCAGCTACATCGATCTTAAAGGAGGCGTAGGTGGGATATTTCGTGGATAGCTTGGTGACTCTACCATTCATTTTGAATGCAGCAAGAAGGTTTTCCACATCATCAGCTGTGGTGACAGGGGACAGCCTACTAATGAAGACATTACTCATCCGCTTGTCCATCGATCCAGTGTTCGCAATTTGCATCTTGCTGAAGTGCAGATTGGTTCCAATAACTTTAAGATTGGGGCTCAGTTCCTTAAGAGTTGGATTACGGGTCAGTGTTCTTTGTTCTTTTGTTCCTTGGCTTGCAATCATTACATACGTTGTAGTGTCTCTATGGGTCTTTACATTAGATACAATCGTAGTCCCTGTATAATGGTTACCTCTCACGTTGTTTGAGGTGGAGCCACAATTGCGATGTACTTCAGCAGCCAAAGTATTATCCGGTTTCGAGCGCGAGGGCCCCATATGTGAGTTTTGTGATCGCGAATAGGTGCAATTTCGCAGGTTCTGCTCCTGATGCTTCTTTGGATCTTCTGGGAGGGAGTATTTCCTGAGTATCCGTTGGCATTTGCTGTGATTTCAGCATATACTGGTCTAGTGCCGCGTTCAGGGCACACAACTTCAGACTCACATATTGTAAGAATGGGGGATGGAGAGGTGTCATGCGGTAATAAAGATGGAGTGGTTTGGGTAGGAGCTCTGGGTTTCGCGTGAAAGTGTCCGTCTGGAGGATGCTGCTCATGATGGTTAGTTTGAACAGCAAGATCACAAACAGATTGCTTCAGGTCATCAAAGTTTTTCCCCAACACCTCCAATGTTTTGTGTATGCATTCATTGTGTTCTCGTAGTCGCTTGTTTTCAAGTAGTAGGTCTGCGAGGATATTATGAATTGGGGATAGCTTCGTACATAGAGTTGTCTCGATATTTGTGAGAAGCGAGACAAAGAGTGGACTGTGTTCGAGTGATGCTTGATTAACTATTGCGGAGATCTCTGTTGATAGGATGTTATCCTGTTGGGGACTACTAGATTTTTGCATAATGAGATCTGAAAGGCCATTTTGTTCTGCCAGTAATGAGTCAGGGGTCAATTCCACATGTGAATCTGACGATCTCAGTTTTGCCGTGTCTACCTCAGGTTCGGGTTGGGTCCTGTGCTCAGGTGAATCCGAAATTTGGTTAACGTCGTTGTTAAAAGTTTCACCAGTTGTTCCTAGTGAATGCATATAATTTTCTTCCTTACAGGGGGGACACTGCCATACTTTCCGTCACTGCTTCCAACGCGAGACATTCGCTTCCGTACGTCTTGAGACAGGAAGTACATTTTATAGCTACGTCCGGAACAATTACACAGTATTCATTATTTGGGTGATCTTGCTTTAAAGGCATTTTCAGATTTCAGGCGCAGATAAAAGAATTACGAGTGGGCTGGAAAAGGGTTTACAATTGTGTTTAGTTGTTGCCTTAACTACGTATCGTATTCCCAGCAATACGGGAAATAGTGAAACCGATACGTTTACTGATAAGATACAAAATAAGACAAAAATTACATTATTTTAGTTGGCTAGACTTGTTACTGTTGGATGTAGTAAATCCGCTTATAGGAGGCGTGGATAATTGCTAGGAGGCAGTAAATGACGCGTGTCGCCATGGTCATCTGACCCCAAGTACTGTACAAACCCATAGCGCATTTGCCTGACCTTGACCTGTAGCCGGAAGCGGTAGATATCTCTGGTCAGCCGTGAGTAGCAAAACAGCAAATTTTGCAGTATGAGAAAACTATAAATAATAAATACCTGGATGTCCAGGTCGCCACACAATGGATATCCTCTTGTTCAGCGTCAAATTAGGAATACACCAACATCAAAATCATCATATAAACCTAACCATAATTCTGTTAATTTAACTGATTAACTGGAGCAACAAAGACACACAGCCGTACAACAGAAGAGCAGGATGTACTCTGTGATGAAATGCAGAACTACTGCACAGCCAGAAAAAAAGTGTAATATCTGATTAATGTAGTATTGTGCTTTGTTCTGTTGTTGTGTCTGGCTGCTTGGCCGCGGGGCCCCTACGTTGCCCGCCACAACCACTGGGAGGTGATCCAGGCTGCCCATTATACTCTGGCTGCCTCTGCCAGGGTTGCCTGAGCTTCCTGACAGAGGCCATTAAAAAAAAAAAGAAGAAAAAAAAAGTTGAGGCTATAAATAAAAAAAAATAAAATAAAAAAGATAAAAGGTTTTTTTTTTTTTTTTTTTTCTGAAGAGAGTATATGGGGGAGTTAGAAAAGAAGAAGAGGTCAGAATGTGGGGAAGAGTAGTTGGTGTGGACCAATAGGGAAGGCAGTCCACTTTAAGGTAGAGGATGGAGAAGGGAGTTGAAAATCAGAGGAGCAGGTGCGCCTGTGTGAATCCTGCACCCAGGGTGTTTGCATTATTCTACCCAGTCGGGGATCGCAGGAGTGACACGTTATTGTGTCCTGCCCTGAGTTCTGCAAGTATTGCTCTTCTAGAATTGAAAACAGCCTGGGTGTAGCGTGTTAAGGCTAGGTATGTGGTCTCTTCTTGAAGTAAAGTTGATGGGGGTTTCCTCGAATCTCTGTGAGGAATTGAAGTCTAGCGTTGTCATAAGTGAGACACTCGCACATAAGGTATTCCCAGGACTCCTCTTCACCACAGTGGCAGTATAGATTATTTTCTGTTCCCATGGCTGTTAATTTTTGCTGGAACGGTCCATGGCTGTTAATTTTTGCTGGAACGGTCCATGGCCTGTAAGTAGGAAGGTGACTTGCAATCCAGGCGAGTACCAGGGAGGAGGCTTTGGAGAAGTCCGACTTATTGAGGGAATAAACCTTTCGGCGTTGTGTCCCATGTTTCTTGCCAGAGGTTTTATAGGTGGTCTGCAATTTTTCTTCTTTCCTTCTTAGGGTCATTTGCATTGTTCAACTGCAGATTTAACAATTGCGTTGGGATTCCCTTCTTCAGGCACTGGAAGAGACCCCTCCTGACAACTTCCAGATAGAGAGGTAAGTATCCTGCAATGACTTGTAATGCAGGGGTGCTGACAGTACAGCACGCCCTGGTAACCGATAATAACACAAATCTTTGAATGGAATCTAGCTTGCGCTTGTTCCTTTCCAGAATTGCCTTTTCACACCAGATGGAGGCTCCATAGCACACAATCGGGACATATACTGTCTTATATATTAATGGTAGAGCTTTATTCTTTAGGCCCCAGTCCGCTCTACTAATCCGCCTTATCATTGCAGTGTATTTTCGGATTTTAGCTGACAGGTATTTTAAGTGGGGGTGGAAGGATAAGTTGGCGTCTAGATACAGGCCCAGATACTTGATTTCTGTGTAGAGACGGATCGGGATGTTGTTAATTTTCATCACTGGTGGCCGTCGGATTTGGAGCTTTCCTTTTAGAAGGATTGACTTTGTTTTTTCACTGCAGATTGTTAATTTCTGCATGGCAGCCCAGTCTTGAAGTTTTCCCAGTGCAAAGTTGGCTTGTGCTTCCAATGTGGCTCTTATATCAGAATGAACAACCAGTAGGAGATCATCAGCAGGGGCTTAACCTCGCCGAGATCCATCCCCAGGATCTCAGCCAAGACAATGGACCAAAGAAATGGCCCAAGAACAGAGCCCCGAAGACAGCGTCGCAGTATATTCCTGGTGACTGTTTGGTATTTGTTGGTTACCTGCACTGTCTATTGCTGAGGTAGGACTTTATACTGTTATATAGACTGCTGGACATCTTGGCCTGCCGAAGTCTTTGGGGTATGATGGGCCACCATAGTCGATCGAACGCCCCCGCAAAGTCCCGCATTATAGCTAGTGAGTATTTAGATTCTGTCTGGGTAGCTAGAGAGATTAATCTATGGATAGCATCTTCTGTACTGCAGCCTGTTTTAAATGCAAATTGATGCGGAGATGGTAATTGTTGTTCTGTGTAGTAGTCGGTGAGACGGGAGAGCAAAAGACGTTCTTGGAGTTTGGCCAAAACAGAAAGCAGGGCTATTGGTCTGTAAGAAATCGGTACTTGAGGTATTTTTTTCGGGTGTTTTAGGATTAACTTGAGTGTTGAAATTTTCCAGAAGTCAGGAAATGTTCCTTCAGCAAGGCATCTATTAAATAAATATATAAATTTAAGAGAGTTATAGGATAGTGTTCTGCGAACTTTTTTACTTCGTCGACTTCCAGCAAGTCCAAGCCTGGGGTTTTACCCTCCTTCGTTTTGGCCAGGGCAAAATTCATTTTCAGTGATGGGAAGAGCGGTTCACTAGTATCTGATATGTATGCCCTATTTCTGTCAATAATTTCTTGTTGCCCCAGTGTCGGTGCCAAGTCATCAGTTGGGTAGATATTGTCCAGTATGTTGTTGAGAGAATCAGACCAAGAGTATGTCGAGGTTCCATCCGACCTGAGTGTGGTTTCCAAAACTTCACCTCTGGGTAGCCTGTCTGCAATGATCCGAAATGCAATGCCCCATGAATCGCCGTTTCCCACTGTGGAAACTAGAGTTTGCCATGACTCCTTCTTACATCTGCATATTTCTTTGGGGTATGCATTTCTTATCACATGGTAAGCCTCCTATGCCGCAGCTACTTCTCTGGGGGGAAGGTGTACTCGGGCTCGTTGAAATCTCTTCCTGGCTAGGTGGACTCTTATTCTCAGATCTCGAAAATTTGCATTCCACCAGGGGACCGCGTACCTGTATTGTCTTGTACGCGGGATGGAAGCATCGCAGGCACTCCTGATGGCAGTTGTTACCTTGGTAACGCTTTCTTCAGGTGTGAGTGTAATAGGTAGTGGAATGTCTTCCGGGAGAAACTTGACCAATTCCTCTTGGAATCGGCGCCAATCTGCTTTTTTGGTGTTGTATCTCACTATGTCTCTAGGAATTGGTGGCGCAGGTTCCACAGAACGAACGAGAGAGAAGGTGATCGCTCTGTGGTCTGACGTTGTCCATGACTCTTGAACAGCCCAGTTGATCAGTTTACTTTAAATGTTAGGTGTTGCTATAGTGACATCAATTGTGCTCTCCCAGAGGGAGCTGCTGAAGGTGGAGAGGTGACCTGGACGATTCAGGATCCGCAGACCAGACGAAATTATGTAATCGTCAAGTCTTGTACCATTTCTGGTTGGTGTTCTCTCTGAAGTTAGGCTGTGCCAGACTGCTGATCGACAGTTAGCATCCATGCCTATCAGCAACCGCCCACCTGGGAGGAGATGGAGTGCTTCCTGGATGACGGAGATTGCAGTAGTAATATTCTCACCCGGGTGAGAATATAGTGAGAGAAGATATAGGGACCCGAGAGATGTCATAATCTGCGCACAAGAGCTGATGGAGGTGCATAATGGCGCGATTTTGGTCACCGTTATTTCTGGACTCCTCACAATAACAGATGCCCATGGATTGTCTTTTCAGTGCAGTGAATGATTTTATATGAAGTGGGATATCCCACGACGTTCTCAGAGTGGACGTAGGGTTCCTGCAACATCATGGCATCAATTTGATTTTCCTCAGCTTTGATCTTTATCTGGTCTGCGACTACTCTCGCTCTCTGCGCATTTAGTTCCAGTAACTTCACTTTTTTGTATACTGGGCAGTTTGTGTCACGAATCGAATGATCGTGTGGTGCCCTAGCAGCTGTACAGTTTGCGCAGATTGGTGACTGTTCCTTGTTAGGGTAGTCCTTAAAAATATGGCCCTTTTGAGCACAGTGGCCGCAGGTGGTCTCACACTGGTTGCAGGTATGGGACGTATGCCCAAAGCGAAGACACCTATAGCACTTAGAAACCGATATATGCTCTTTAAACCTATGGCTGCCCCAGCCAGTATAAATGCTATTTTGGTTTTCAACAAACTGCCACACTCTTGGGGATAGTTCAATTATCCAGTTAACCCTTGTCCATGATTTCGTTTTAGCTCTGTATTTTGGTCTGATGTCTTCTATCGCAGTCTCGTCCAGTAGATACATACTCAAGTTTTTATGGTAGATCTCTTCTTTGAGTTCGTCTGTGGTCATATTCTGGTCTATATCGAAAAGTATAATCGACGGCCCATTTTTTGGGGGATTTCAGCTCTTAATCCATAATTGGTCATTTCTGTGTTATTTAAGATGGTTAATGTCTCCTCCCTGGTACCAGTTTCAATTATGACTCCGGGGTGTCTGGTTTTCCTGATGTTCTCAATTTTGACGGTTTTCATCTGGTTCTTCATATTTTTTTGTTAAGGCGTCTTTAACTGCATCGCTAGTTTCCAGTTGTGCATCTTCAGCTAGTTTAATTATGATTGCATGCGACTCGGCTTCTTGGCTATCCTTTTATCTTGTACTTTTTCAGGTAAATTGGTGGCTGATTGTGTTGCACCATTCCTGAACGCTTCTCCGAAGGAGCGGGGGCGTTGTTGCATTTGATTTCCTCGCTCCTGTGTAAGGACGTCAATTTTGGCTTCTAATCTTTCATGTTCTACATGGAGATTTAAAACCACTGTCTCCATTTTGCTGAAGATACTAACTAAATCAGACCTGATGGCAGCAGTGATCCTGCTCGATTGCTTTGTCATATATTTCTCTAAGGACACTCTGATTGTCCTGATCTGATCAATCGGAGAACCCGTTAGTGGGGGATCTTGACGCTTAGGCACTTGACTTTTAGGTTTTTCGCATTCTGAATCGCTGCAGGACTCATTTCCTCCCTCTACAGGTGTGTCGTTAGGTGTTGGACAATCTGTAGCCGATATGTGAGCAGCCAACACCTGAGCAACTGCTGCCTGATGCCCGTCCCAAGGCACGTGGATTCGAACATAATCTACTATCTGCGTTTCGGTAGTGCGCTAAAATCCCGCATCCACTAAAATCCCGCAAAAAAAAAAATAAATAAATAAAATAATATAATAATAAATAAAATTAAATAATAATAATAACAAAAAAAATAATGAAATAAAAATAATGAAGATAAAATAATAAATAAAATATATAAATTAATAATAATAAATAAATAAATAAATAAAAAACACCAGTGGTTGACATCTCTGAACCTCAGAGATCAAAAGAATTCAAGTCCAGGATGACTAGTAGGTGACACAGGGAACAGCTCAGCAAGAGCTTGTTGAATTATCCAGTGTGGTGAAGCATCTGCATTCTTCTGCTGAAGACGTCGTTGGTGAAGATTTGAAGGGCTTGAAAGTTAGTCTCATTTTCAATTAAGTCTTTAAGATTGACTTCTGAGATGTTCTGAACCTTATTTTTAAGTGTTGTTCGTTGTTCTTCGTAGTTGGGGCAGGACAATAGGATGTGGTTCCAGGATTCCTCTTCCCCACAGGAGCAATGAGGATTTGTCGCCAGTCCGAATTGGAACAGCTTCGCTTTAAGAGCGCCATGTCCTGTTAGGATGTAGGATGTGCTCATGGATTGGTAGAACCAATTACAATGTGATTTATTCATGGCAAAGGTGACATCCGGGACAAACAGTCTGGTGACCTCTCCAGTGGGACTTTCATCCCGTCTAACCTACCAAAGGGAGAGGAGTTTATTCCATAGGTTTATTTTTTCCTGTTTGTTATTTGTAGCAGAATTGCAATCTGTTCCAAGAAGTGAGGTTGGTAAGCCTTTTTTGTGTTTGTAGATGAAACCTCTATAAGCTATAGAGGTTTAATCAACTATAACAAGAGCAACATCAACTAATGCACAGCAGGTTATATCTGGGGCCCTTCCCCTGGACCTATAGGGGAAGGGCCCCAGATATAACCTGCTGTGCATTAGTTCATGTTGCTCTTGTTACTCGGTGTGTCGCAAGCAGCATAGTTCTTTGCATGGAAAGGAGTTTGGCCCGGATTTTACTGTTAGTGACCCTATGGAACCAAACACCAGCAGCATAGGAGGCAATTGGCAATAACTAAACTTTATAGTAGAAAGATAGGGTTCTTTTTGTGAATCCTCAGTTCGAACAAGAGATCCTGATGACGGCTGCAGTGAAGGCTTTGGTTTTGTTTGCTAAATTGTTCACCTGTGGTTGGAAACTGAGCCTGTCATCCAATATTATGCCAAGGTGTTTAGTTTGTGCAACATATGGAATTTGCTTCCCGTGAATAAGGAGTTTAGGGGGTTTGCGGTAATCCAACCTGTTTTTGAACATCATTAGCTTTGTTTTTGTGTTTGATATTTTTAATTTATTTGTGAGGGTCCAGTTTACCAGATCATCCAGGGCAATCTTTGCTTGGTCCCAAGGGGTTCTCCTGGATCTTCCTGCAATGCAAATAACCAAGTCGTCTGCATAGGCGAAATTGACGCAGTTGTCAAAGCTACTGGTGAGCCACTGGTCTGGTCAAGTACAGAGTTCCAAAGGAGTGGTCCTAGCACTGACCCCTGTAGGCAACCTCTGTTTATAAATTTTGAATATGACAGGTGTTGGGCAGTGATCTGAATTGATCTGTTACTGAAGTAGGATCTTATGACTTTGTAAAGATATTGATTGCAGTTTGCCAGTCTAAGAGACCTGAGGGAACTCTCCCACCAAAGGGTATCAAAGGTACCCTCAAAATCCACAAAGATGGCCATCTCATAGACTGCTGTGGAATGTGTACAGTGTTTTACAAGGGCTGTAGATGTCAGAGTGCCCGGGACAGGGATGACTGGACCCAGGGTATCCCAGTAGAACATCACCCAAAGCATGATACTGCCGCCACCGGCTTGTTTTCGTCCCACGGTGCATCCAAGCGCCATCACTTCTCCAGGTAAACGATGACACGCACACTGGCCGTCCACATGGTGCAACAGGAAATGTGATTCATCGGACCAGACGACCTTCTTCTAATCACTCAAGGTCTATTTTCGATGCTCGCGTGCCCATTGTAGGCGCTGTTGCCAGTGAACGGTGGTTAGCTGAGCACTCGGAGCGACCTGCGGCTACGCAACCCCATTTTCAACAGAGTTCCATGTACTGTGTGTTGTGACACATTATTCCCCTCACCAGCATTCCAATTACCGGCGATCTGCGCCACAAAAATCAAATTACTATATTAGGGTTACCCGTAAATGATTACATTAACCCGTATCGTATTCGTGTCTGTAAATTGCGTGTGTTCTCTGGTCGATTTGCCTGTTTTGCTGGACGAAAAAACCTCAGTTTCTGAGGGAAAAACCTTGCTATCTACGCCTGAGACCGACTAACTCAGCTACGGAGTGAAAAAAGCCCACTAAAGTTTGCGATTTGCGCCACAGTCGCCCTTCTGTTTGCCACGTACCATCCGGGAGAGCCTCCGCTCACCTCGAGCAGCGATGAGCCGTGGTCGTCCAACACTTCGCCGGCGGTTAGTGGGTTTCCCCTCCTCGGGCCACTTTCGGTAGGTACTAACCACGGCTGACCATGAGCATCCCACCAGCCGTGCCGTTTCGGATATGCTCAGACCCAGTCGTCTGGCCATTACAATTTGGCCTTTGTCAAACTCGCTTAAGTCCGCTGCCTTTCCCATCTGAAGAACGGCTGACCATCATACCGTGTCCCGACCCGCTAACGCGCCGTAATTCACCTGCAGTTTCTTCGATTTGCATAACGACCTGCTGGTTATAATGTTTTGGCTCATCGGTGTATATTCTGAGGTAATTTACATTCAAGATAAAAGATAAGTATACAGTGCACATTCTGGGAAAAGGCATGTTTATACATATAATTATACCTAGAAGTTATCCAGATGTTTTGAATATGCATCGTATTTATAGTAATAAAAAACAAACAAACAAAAAAACTGCCATTTTGAATGATATTTATGCTGTCAAGTTAGAAGGCGTACAGCGACATAGGCTACTAAAGTGTGTATTCTCAGTAATACTGAATATGCTGTGCAGTTTTTCTTTCTTTTTTCTTTGGAACTGATTTGGTTCCAGGAAAATATCAAGTTTCAAGGCTTGATCTTTCAAGCTGTTCACAGGCTGAAGCCCCGTTGAACTTATTCTGGTACTTTCCAGTTTTGATTTCTTCGTTTTTTTTTTTTTTTTTTTTTTTCAGATTTAAACTTGCATTTAAAATTGAAATCTGGTAGAAGTAGATGGTATATGAGAGGAGATCTGGTGTAGAAGCATTGGAACATAAATACTGCTAGTAGCAATCTTATGCAGAAGTTTGAGATCCATAATTCTCCTTCTTGCTTCCACAGTTTTCAGTCTGAAATAGTGCTAAAGGATTGTAGAACACCTGTAATAAAACATCGACCTCCTGAGAAGTCGAATACCAGATGAACCTTCTTTATACCATTTAGGGCTAGTGTTTGAGATGTCTTTGTACGGATTCCATATCTTCGAGGGAGAGCTCCAGTAGTGAGTGCACTAAAGCTTTGAAGAGAAGAACAGCGATACTTCGGTCGTGAAAGAAATCGGTGTTGCTTTTGATGAGTTCTCTCAGTTTAGCGGCCAGGCTGACATTTGTTTTTCGAGGATACAATTGCTTGTGGAGGTAATTCCGAGTTCTTTAGTTTAGGAGACTCGATTAACGAGATTTTCTCTGATTTTATAATTATGGCTTTCTCCTTGCTAATTCTTTCTCTTTGGTAGATTGAATATCTAGCTATATTTAGTGGAATTCACCTCCAACCCTTTGTGTGTGCTGCCCATGTGACAAATTCCTCGATGGCATTCTGCAATGTTAAGTTAGGTTTGACCTGTTAGGTTGCTACATCATTGAAATTACTAATAGTCGAGAAGAAATTGATATCATCAGCAAATATTAAGATTTGCATGCTGTGGTCAATGTCGATGTTGCGGAGATCATTAGTGAATAATGTGAATGGGAGTGCACCGAGTGAAGATCCTTGTGAGACTCCACCCTGTGGGCCGAACACATTAGATTGGTGGTCCTAATGTATAACCCTGTGTTTTCTTTTGCGGATGTAGCCCATAACCCATGAGTGTAAAGGATCAAGCATACCATAATACTTGGCATGTGATTTATCTATGTAAATAGCATCCACCTGATTTCCGTTATCGACTCTGTTGGAAGCAAATTGTCAGAATTCTGCAGATTGGCAGAAACAAATCTACCTTTGTAAAGCCATGCTGAGTGATTAAAATGGAGTAAAGTAATTAGATAACTGTTTGTGAGCCATGGCATCAAATATTTTTGCAAGGGAGTTCAGAAGGCTGATAGGTCGGTAATTCTCTACTTTATCCTTTTCGTTGGCTTTGTGGATTGATATAATATTTATCCTCTTAAAATACTTTGGATATGTCCGTGTTTGAATACAGAGACTGAATAAATGTAGATAAACATGTTAAAAATGAGAAATAAGTTTAAATCAAGGAGATTATATCGAAGGAGATCCATCCGAATAGTCGATAAGTTTCCTCATTTCCCAAATATCCCGAAATTTTTGATTACACCTCGTATTTACTCAGATACTAATGTGTGGAGTATCGTTAAAGTACTTCAAGAATATTCATCATTATTATATCAATAATAATAATTCTTGTTTCAGCGCAGGTCTTCTTTACAAAACTATAAGCTGTCTAAAATTTTGTGCTATGCTGTATATGCTTTCATGTTATGATGCTAACAAATTAATACGGTTATTCGCTACCCTTACTTGAAAGGGATTTCATAACTTCCATTTTAAATGAGAAGAACAAGTAAGAAAATACCTCGATAGTGGCCAAGGACAATTCACATTATTTGAAAAGGAAAACTTCTTCTGAATTAGTAGTAATGACGTCTGTGTTAAATAATGTCACACATTCACGTTTCTCACATACGAAACAAGTACATAAAAGCCAAAGTAACTTGTGCTTCTAAAGAGGCAGCATAATTCACTTTTCGAACTGCAGTCCAGTGGAGTTTTGTGTAAGGAATTTCGACAATCCGTTGTCAAGGCACTTCCATTCTTATAAATCTATTATTGAGTGCATTCCGCGATGATGCTGATTATTTGCATCGCGTGGAGGGGAATTTGAATTTATTATTATTATTAGCCATATGTGAAGGAAGCCTGAGGCTTATGCTGCACCAGCCAAAAAAAAATTGAGTACCCTGAGAGAGAGAGAGAGAGAGAGAGAGAGAGAGAGAGAGAGAGAAGAGAGAGAGAGAGAGAGAGAGAGAGAGAGAGAGAGAGAGTAGGAGGGAATCACCAAAAAAGAGAAGAATGATGATATCCAGCTCAGGACCCTGGGTGTGCCAAGCCCATACTTATCAGATGTGAGCCCCTGGTTTGACTTAAGTGTCACCATTAAATCTTGATATTATCTAACCTCTTCATATCTTGATATCCTCTGATATCCCTATACTTTCGGAAGTGTTCGATCACCAATATGGAAGAGAATTGATTCCTTTAAAAAATTTTAATATAAATTTCGCCCGTGATGACACTCCCCTGATCAAGAGGGTGGGATGCCAGCCTCCAACGTGCCATTTATTGGATTCAGATCAGACCTTGATAAATTGTGTAGATACTGCAGAACTCGTATCAGTATACGGGATGGCGTATATTAATGCAATCCTGAGGATATTCTGTATCATGACCAATGTTTCCAGCCTGAACCATGAGAAGCAGCACCATACATGACTGTGGCATGGAGCTGCACAATAGACAATGCATTAATAGGTAGTGTTCTTCGGGCATTCTCTAAAGCAAAACTCCACCTCCAGACTAGAACGTTCTTTAGTACCACTCTTAGCTCCACATGAACTCTTAATTATTCCCGAATCCACCAGTGATGGTCAGTGCACCGCTAATAACGATGTTTGGCATTTGTTGGAGTATGTACAACATGTATCGCTGCAACCCTACCGTGGAAATCAAGACAGTGCATGCTCTTGAGTTCGCTGTTAACATCTGGAGCGACGATGTCTGGTTTCGTAAAGGCTCTTCAGAGGTGGTGGTGGTTTTAATCTTTACTACGATAACGATCATCACTACAATTGGATGATACATTTCATTGTTGAATCATTATAGGTTGTTTTAAAGACTCAAAGCAAAGGATTTTCTGTAGCACGTACCACCAGATTACCAACATTGCAACTGATGATCATATCTTTTTGGACCTCAGATAACACTGTGCTTACGATCGCTATCCTTCGGCATCTTATGCAAAAGGCCTAGGTTCGAGTCCTGCCAAGTCTGGAAGAATTTCTGGACTAAAAATAAAAACAAGCATCTTACCACTACTCATACTGGCAACTTCTGACATCTATGGTGTTTTCTGAGCATTTTGTTTTTTGTTATTCGTATACACTTCTTTTTCTAACTATGCCATTACGATTAGCCTTAGCATTTGAGATAAAAGTTCCACTTTTTACAGCCGAATAAGGAAGGGCATAATAAGTAGTTCTAAAGTATTGTTGGGAGGGGAATGATGAAATTCTTCTCAGCGCTTGCTCCTTTTTTAAACTTGTGAACTCTTTAAGAAAGGTTGGGTGCATGCCAAGAAACATTTTTCAGACTTTGAGTAACTTGATTGGCACAGTTTGCTCATAGAGAAAATGGGTTGGGTTCTGCATTTGTTTTGTCTCGCCTCCTTGGCACAAATTCTTCTTCTGTTGCTTGGAGAGCAATTTCAGCTTCAGATCAGCCCTCATGTGGGCTTAGGCAGCCTGATGGAGTAGGAGTTTTGATTTAACACGTAATTCTGTTTTCAATATTGCAAACAACTAGTCGGTTTGAAAAGCATTGTATTTTGCGACTTCTCATTACAATATAAAGTATTATGTCGTTGCAGGTGCTGACTTTGGAACCTTTTTTTTTTATTGATTCAATTTCCATCATATATACCACGGAATTAGTTATGTTATTAGTTAGTTAAAATGAGATCAAGGATATCAAGAAGATCAAGTAACAAAGTTTCTTCTAAGACTAAAATAAAACTAAGAAGTGAAACTGTGGTAGCCAAAAGCGGCACATCCTCATTACCAGATAATTGCTGACTTTTTAAATTATATGCGTTTCTCGTAGGTCCAACCAAAGTGTGGTCCAATTCAAGCAACCCATCGCAATACATCAACAGTTTTTCAATTTTCTTTCTGAGAGTTCATTTAAGATCGATAGATGGCAGCACTTGTCCAGTTGAGGACAATTCACGAAACGTACTGAATAACCTTTCAATAAGTTTCAATGGCTTTAATCATTAAAAATAATAATAAATACATAATAATAATAATCCCTCTCATCACATAAACGTTACAGGTGCTACTAAGCAAATTTAATTGCTGATGCATTCTATGTATTGTTGTTATATGAACTTTAGTGTTTATACCAAATATACGAAGTGTGGGAATAAAGTTCCTGGACTGGTGCTGTTGTGGTCACGTTTGACGAGTTTGAAATAAACAGAATTGTATATTGTAGTTCAAACTTCCTCCAACAGATGGTGATGCAGAGATTGTCCAGTAGGCTGAGAGGTTGCTAGTAACAACCAGTTTCGTTAGGAGCGTTAACTTTCCGTGTCACGATTTTAAAATGGCGCAACTAATGAATATCAAAATTTGCTTTAAACTGAGAAAATCTGCAACAGAAATGTATTAAAATGTTAAAACTGTTTATGATGATGAAGTGTTAAGTCTTACTAGTGTGTTTGAATGATATAAAAGGTTCAAAGGTGGATGTGAGGATGTTTCGGATGACCCAAGAAGTGGCGTCCATCAAACTCTCTAAATGAGAACAGAGTTCCAAAAGTTCAAGAAATTGTGGCAAGAGATTTTTGTTTGACCGTCAAAATGAGGTTGATGAGTTGGATGTGAATAAGGGGACGATTCGTCAAATGCTGCATGACGATTTGGGGGGAAAATTTGTGCAAAATTTGCGCTGAAGAGCCTCACGGATTAGCAGAAGCAATGAAGAATGTCATCATGCGAAGAATTATCCACACTTGTGAAGACAATCCTAATTTCCTCGATTGTATTGTCACTGGAGATGAGCGTTGGGTGTTTCAGTAGGATCCAGAGACGAGTGTTTCAGTAGGATCCAGAGACGGATGTTTCAGTAGGATCCAGCTTCAGAGCATGCAGCTGACTTCAAAATCATTGCTCAGGCCAACAGAGTTTTGTTTACAGAAGTCCTGGACTTCAAGTGTACACAAATGATATATGTTTGTTATTTGGGTATGCACATGCACAACCCGGGATTCTGTGATACCATTTCCAAAAGGAGCTAAGATTAATTGATTTAATTAATTTTATTAATTAAATCAAGAATTTTCATTAATTTCTCATCTATCGAATTTTTTATGATTTTTCGCGTGCAAATCTGCAGGACCTGAGTTTTAATATTAGAAATTCAGAGCTGTATAAGGAAAGCTTTAAATGTTTTTTTTTTTTTTAACTTATTGTATTCTTTTACAATATACATGTACTATATATTAAATATAATAACGAACAAAAATATCAACATATATTTGCTACACGATTTTTAGGCTATTGCCAAGTGTTATGTTTTTTGTTTCGCTTTCTGATTTTTCACCAAAAGTGTGCGAGATTGATGATTCTCTCAGGGACCAGTCGCCATCTTTGACAGCTCGCAAAACTTGCAGTTCAAGTTTCGTGGAAACCTACTTTTCCTGTACATTAATCAAACGTGTTGTTGCTGTTCTCTAAAACCTATTTTTTAAAATAATATTATCGGTATACATTTTAAAAATCATTTTTTACCTTCCTTTGCGTTTTCAATCTCAAAAATTTTGCATAACTCAACAAGTTTTTTCTTAAAAATAAACCTAATGAAAAGAAAAGGAGTCTAAGAAATTTAGAATATTATAATTATTAAAATAAATAAATTACCTTGGTAAGTTAAAAAAAAATTAATGTCATCTCCCAAAATGTTTTATAATTAAAAAATAATTATAAATAATAATTTTTGAATGATTTTTAAAACTTTTTTGTACATATTACGAATGATTTTAATAGATGCAATGTCTGTGAACTGGATATTCTGCTATTGTTGGATTGCTTTCGTTCTATTTTAACTGTGGATTGAGTTCTAGATAGCTACCATTTAACCTTTTATGGCGAAAGGAAAGGATGATAAATGAACATATATCAATGCTGTGAGAAGGTAAACATTTGCTATTCAAAAATAAATAACAAAAATCTCTTTTGTTGGAAGAAAAAAATGATTGCGACAGAATTGCCTGGCTTTTTAAGGAGTCGAAGTTCTCATGTGTCCCAATAACGAGTTAGTTACTCAAAAAACTAAATTTGAAGTGAAGGAATTTAACATTGTATGGGAAATCGATTATTGGTATCATCAAAGAAAGAATAACTCACGTCATCTGTGATCCAATCTAAGCTTTTCCTGAGGATTCAATTCAAACTTGAATTTTCCACAACAGACTTCGATTTTTCGCTCTTCTATGAATACAGATCGATTCTTTAACGTGTAGGAGGTGGGAAGTGTGATATTCTTGTTTTCATTTTACTCGGACAACTTTTCAAGCCCCCGTGGAGCTGTACAGGTGTGTGTCAACCATTGTCACAAACATCCAAAGCATAACAAGTTTCCTCTATAAAAACACAGTACTGTACAATTCCCTGATGACAGTGCCTTTATCGCTGTTCATCTGAGCTCTTTTCTTTGCGGCACTGAAGCGAAATTGTAAGTCAACACCTGTACTCATCCTCATGCGACAAGGAGATACTTATATGGTTGCTTCCTGAATTCATAAAATGATCTCCTTCCACAGATAAGGGGAGCAACGAAATTTGAGCCCTTCGACAACAGGTTTTTGTGCGGTGGCAAAACCACCAGGTTTATGGTAGTTTCAATGTTTAGGCATATTTTTCATGAATTACGTTATTGAATTTTAACTTCAGTCAAATTGCAGAGCCCTCTAAAGCTTGGAGTCCTGAGCGATTGCTTCATTTATTCGATATAGTATCCTGTGCGCATGTTTTTCGCTGGTACATATTGTATGCCACATGAGTGACCAAGTTCAGTAATCTCGAGAGCCGCACAAGTTAATCCTCAAAGACTTAAAAACCAGTTCGAGTCCCGTCGATGACGGGAGAAATTTTTATGGGCCTTTTGCACAACGCCTGAGACCAACTAACTGCTAAGTTAGTCGGTCTCAGGCGAGGGTAGCTTGGTTTTTTCTTCCGGAAACTCGGGTTTTTATTCCAGCAAACAGAAAATCGACCTCGGAACACACACAATATACACGGAGTAATATGGCCTTAGTTGCTGATGCTCCTAAAACTCTAAAACAACTACCGGAAAAACCTGAAGGAGCTGAAAGGAAATCTCTGTAAACACAGTGTTTCTGATTTCCATGCAACCAATGGTTTGCTGGAGATTGGTCAGATGATCGTGCAGGCCAGGGATGTGGGAAATTGCGACTGATTATTTGCTCTCCCGTGAATGTGGGGAAGAGAGTTGATCAGCCTTAGGAGCTGTTAACGGTATTATCAATATAGGGCGTAAAACCAACATTCCTAAAAATTATGCTACTATATAAATCAGTTCATTAATCTGTGGGATAATTTTAATCGGCATGTCTCAAACTGTTCTAGATAGTAAATGGTTTTCAAAGAAAAAGGGACCAATAAGAGCGTAAATCCACACCATAAAACACGATGCTTTTCTCTGTCCAAAATTCGATAACTTGGGCCTATCACAGATAGATCAAGGTGAAAGTGCGCTTCATTAGTCTATGGAATGTTAAATAATCATCTGGATCCTGCAAAGTCTTGTCAATCATACCCTGATGGAAATCAGTACAGCTTTGATAGCGTTGTGGCTCAATTGGTGCAGATGTTTGTTTTTATAGGGAAAACAAATAGAGGCCTAACTTTAAGGCTTTACGTGTCGTGTTCCAGGGAACACCAGTCACACGAAATGTGTGGTGAGCAGTAAATAATCTCAATAAACTTGATTGGACTTGTAATTGTTGCCCTTCATCAGTTCTTTGAATCTCTCCCGTCAGTGGTCATCACGAAAGGAAGTGATGACCACAGACAAAAAAGCCTTCACTCCAACCTTAAAGATGCAATGTCTGGGCTGTAAACAGGAGTTAAAAGTCTCTTTCTTTTCAAAGTGATTTTCAAATTTCACAAGTGTTTATAAAAAGAACTTATATTGAGTCAAATAGTATATAAATGGATAACAAAATGAAAATCTCTACCAAGAATGCTATTTTCTCAATGTATTAAACAAGCTATAGCATGTTCGCTATTCATTTCAATAATTTCACAAATAACTTGAAATTTTTACGTGTCATTTGAGCCTTAAAAACATTCAGGAGGTTGCACCCAAATCGTATAAAAACTGCAATCATACCATAATAATAGTAAAGGATCATTCCATTTATTTTAATAATACCTTAGCAGTGCATTTTTGACGTTATAAATATTTAAATATGCAAATAAGTTCAGTTACTAGTGCTTAATATTCATTGAAATGTGCTTTTCAAAAATTTCTCAACCACAAGGTATATCTCTCTAAAATTCGGCACCATTCAACCTCCGAGGGTGCCGGATTTTAAAGAGTTTAAAATCGAAGCCAATTTCAGTATGAATGGGTAAATGTCATCGGCACCCGAGGACTTGCTTTCAAGATGAACAGTTTTCTATTAAGCTATCCTTTCTAATATCAGTATCATTTATCCTATAGTACATTGATACACCAGCTTTCTGCTGGAACGATCGATATAAAGTTCTATTCAGCTCTCCAGCCACGCTGGATTGATTAATTTTGATACCTTTAATAAAATAGTATTACAAAAAATTAAAATATGGCTATGAATTAAAAAATGAAAGGACATCATTAATAAAAATAAATTAAATATGCAAATGAATTAATAATAATAAATAAACGTGAATTAAATTGATCTATAGAATATAATAATGTCCCAAAAAGCTTCATTCCAACCTTTAGCGAGCCTATTCGAACTGACTAAAAATTTATTTTAATATTACCATATTAAGTTCATTCCTCTGTGCATCTACCTGTCTGTTCTGAAGCGCATTCTGTCAGTAGCCGAAACAACAAAAATCCAGCTGCCAATGTCGACTCCATATTCCCATAATCTTGCTCCACGTTCAAACTAATATCAATGTCTCGCTATCAGCCGCGATATTTTACTCTAATTTCCAAACTTCTGTACTTCTTGATTGTCCGATTTTGTTTCTTAGCCAAATGCCATTGTACACTAAGTCTACGAAAATGTCCTTAATGAGCCACTCATTTTTGATATTTCCCAAGCCGTTCCCCCTATCTTCTGATAGTCTTCGCAGTATCTCGTCTTCTACTTAAAAATCTTTTCGCACTTCCAATCGATAGGGACGAGCCCCGCTACTATCTCTTCTCGGAGAACGATCACCGCTTTTTCCGTAATCGTTCATGACCTCTCCATTAAAGGAATTTCTCTGGTTTTGCCCCTCCATTTCCTGTAATAAGCACCTCTGAATGATGTGCACCACTTCCCTTATGTTTTCACGATTTTTGACATCATTTCGACGCTTCGCATTAATCATCTTCGTGATCGCGTTCGGTCCATTATCATCCTCTGAAGATATCAACGTTCCCGTCATTAGGTGTCCATCCAGCTACTTCAGGAGTTCTTCTAATGAATATGAATCTTGCTCCGTGTTCAAATTCCCATCAAGAGCAACTTAGCGCTGTTTTTCGCTCATTAACTCAGTCAACTGGTTCGTCTGAGGACAAAAAACAAACTCACAGGAATTCTTCAGCCTTCATTCAATAATAACCATCGCCACTAGTAATTACCTTTGCTAAATATTGTTGTTAGATTATTTCACATTAACCCATGTTATATTTTCAAATAATTAGCCTTTTTCGACACCAAAAGGTTCTGGAAAGTCAATTTATTTGAAAGTATTTGATCTTTAGATTTTCCAATGTTTATTTACACCGGTGTGAATGAATTTATCGACCACGCCATCCTGCATGGCTATAAGCCCTCTTAAAACGTATGTTTTACGCATTTCAGGCAAATATCCTGCTCTTTGACTGCATTTAACTAGCAAGGTATACAAATAACTGAATATATAGAACAAGAAAGATGTATATGCTCCCCTTGTGAGTAGCACAGTTGGTAAAATCGCCGTCTTCCCCACACCGGGTGGAAAAGACCTTAGTTCGAGTCCCTTGATGACGTGGGGAATTTCTATGGGCCTTTTTCATAAGATGGCTGAGTTAGTTGGTCTGAGGCGAGGGTAGCATGGTTTTTTCTCCCGGAAACTTGGGTTTTTCTTCCGGCAAACATAAAATTCACCACAGAACACATGCAATTTACAGACAGTATGAACGGAAATCCAACAACAACATGTACACGCTGGTTTCATATAAGGTGATATATTTCGTCAGACAAATCAGTTCAAAAGATTTAAGAATAGCTGTTATTACTTTCAGTTAGTTTTGGATTAACTGACGTCAAAATTGCTCCATGGTCCAAATTAACAGGATGGGCCTTATTATCATGATTGAAAGGTAGAGCTGTAACCAGTTTTGCATATCCTAAAACAGCATCTTAAGCGAAGCATTTTCAAGAATCCTGTATTTCTTATCGGTGCATAATTTAAATGAGTGAATTTGAATTGCCTTGCATGGTCCAAGAATGCTGTGTGATGCATGCAGGGTTTCAAGTTTATTCTTAAATGCATGTCCAAACAGTATCAGAGTACAGAGGGCTTCAAAGTAACAAATACTTTCGCATTGGAGGATCCAAAAAAAAAAATTTATTGTTAAGGAATAATTAGAACTCAGGAAGCCACAGCGTAGTTAATAATGTTATTATTTACAAACAACGTTGGGATGTCATAAATAAGTAAAAAAAAAAAAAGAAAACAAAACGTAAATAATAAATTAGATTTCAAGCTGCAGTTTTTAGCCAAGAGCTATTTATCTGTTTGGAAAAGCTTGCTGCAATGTTATTCGAATGTAAAAAAACTTTAGTTATGTAAGCTACTTCGTTGTTTGTTAATGAGCTGACCCGAAAGACAGTTAAAAAACTGGGATAAAACAACTATCTGTTGTGAGATGCTGAACAACTTTGCTTACCTGCATTGTGGCAATTCTTTGGATGTGAGGCGTATTTTTATTTCATTTTTCTTTCCTTGTAACACGGAGCATTGTTATTCTGAAAGAATGACAAAGCACAGTCAGTAAAATAGTAGTCTGAGAAAAGCCTACCAATTCCAGATCCTACCCCAGATCTGAATCGAACCGAACACCTGTCAGATGGTTTAGAACAACAACTGATATATAAAAGTAACTGCAATCTTACGGGATTAGTGGAGCAAGATACTACCAGAAATTGTATATAATATCGGTGTTTAGATACACCATAGACACTCTTAAAAAAACTACAACGTTGGGATGTCATAAATAAGTAAAAAAAAAAAAGAAAGAGCAAATGATGCCCACAACAACTACTTTGTAGTTTTTTTAAGAGTGTCTATGGTGTATCTAAACACCGATATTATATAGATACTAAACTCTTAAAGTATTATGCCACGTGCATTTAATTATTTTAAATACCAGAAATTGTATAAAGTGTCCCTTACAGGGTAATTGATGTAATTAAAGTCCATGGAAAGCATATTCATTATTAAACATTTCGCTTTTCTAACTATATGTTCTTTTTCATTCAGTGTCCCGGTGATTTTAGAGGATAGTGTATATCTACTCTTTCCGCCACTGATCCGATCCGGCTAACCCTTAAATTCATCAGACTGTGAACCTTACTAAGCAGAAAGGCGTTTATTCCGACGGTAGATAAGGCGCTGACCAAACATAAACTTGCTGAGGTCCAGTCTATTATAAGTTTGTATTTATTCTCATTGTTTTTTGTATCCCATTTCAATGGAATATTACACCATAATTCATTTTTCTCCACCTCAATGATATACGCTTCAATCAGAACTCTGTTTCCCCCTGAGATGACTTGCTTCAAGTGGCATGGATTCCATTAGGTGTCTAAAGGATTCCAGCTCCAAATGTGACTATTATTCCATCAGGATATTTGTCATCTTGGTCGATAGAGAACTGCGAAGTTGGCTGCCCTTTTCAACATATTTAACGTCCTCTTCTGAATGTTTCTCGAACCATTCAGATACAATTTTTGCACTTTATTATTTCTCTAAAATGCTAATATTTTAGGAATATCCTGCTTTTACCGAGTATGAGTCATCACATGAAAAACATATAACAAAATATAAAGGATATAGCACAATAATTACCCTCATTCAACACTTTTTTGCATTGAATATAAATAGTTAGATCTAATATCTTCAAATATCATGTCTTCATCCTATTGAGTGTCAGGAAACGATATTCATGGAACAATAAGGGAAATTCTGTATTCATAAAAATGCGTGGATATGATGATCATCATCATAATCAGCCATTTTCAATCCACTGCAGAATGAAGGCTTCTCCAGAAACTTTCCAGTTCCTTCTGTTTTGTGCAATGACCATCCATTTACTATCCACAAACTCACGAATTTCATCTGTCCATCTCCGTCATTGTCTTCCAGGTTTTCTTCTAGCTCCTCTTGAGTACCATTCTGTTATTTTCTTAGTCCATCTGTCATCATGTCTTCAAGCTATGTGTCCTGCCCAAGACCATTTTAGTTCTTTAGTTTTTATAAGAATGTCCTTTACTTGAGTTTGCTGCCTAATCCATGTATTTCTCTTCTTATCTAACAGTCTGATTCCAGTATAATTCGTTCCATTCTTCGCTGTGTAGTTCTCAGCTTCTCTTCCATTCTTTTGGTGAGTGCCCAAGTTTCACTTCCATAAGTCATGGTGGGGTGTAAACATTGGCTCATTATTTTACGTTTCAGACAAATTGTGATATTGCTCCTCAGTATGTGACTATATTTCCTGAATGCTATCCATCCAAAATTTATTCTTCTCTTGACTTCCAGCCATTTATCATTAATACAGCTAATAACTTGTCCCAGATAAGTATATGACTCCACCTTTCCAATTACTGCTCCTTCAATCATTATTTCCCTTTCCGTGGCATACTTGTTCATCATTACTTTTGTTTTAGCCATATTCATCTTTAGTCCATAATCCTTTCTAACTCTGCATAGCTGATTTAGATTTTCCTCTAATTCTTTGGGAACGTGGCTTATGACCACAACGTCCTCTTCAAATCGTAAATGGTTTACGTACTGTCTATTTACATAGACTCCTTTCTGCGACCAATCTAATCTTCTGAAAGCTTCCTCAAGGGCAGCAGTAAACAGCTTCGGAGATATTGTGTCTCCTTGTCGAACTCCTTTCTCAATTTTAAATTTGCTACTGTCTTTGTCTAATAAAGGAGGTAGCGTTCTCATATATTTTCTTCAAAATCATAATATATGGGGTATCTATGCCTTATCTTTCCAGTGCCCGAAACATTGCCTTATGCTGTATGGAGTCAAATGCCTTTTCATAATCCACAAGTTCCAGGCATAATGGTGTTTCATTTGCTTTCTCCATTAGCTGTGATATTACGTGAAGGTGATCCATAGTTGAGAATCCTGTCCTAAAGCCAGCTTGCACTTTCGGTTGATTCTCATCAAGTATTCTTTCTAATCTGTTAGTAATGACCCTTGTGAACAACTTGTAGATGTGGGATAACATGTTATTTGGTCTATGATTTCCAATTTCTGATTTATCTCCTTTCTTATGCAGCAAAAGTATAATTGCATTATTCCACTCCTTAGACATCACACCTTTTTTAATGCATTTTGTAAAGAGCCTTGCCAGTTTTTGTGTTATGTCTCTTCCTCCCAATTTTAACAACTCTACAGTAACTTCATCTTCCCCCGGGGCTTTCTGATACTTCATTTTCTTCAACGCATGTTGTACCTTATCAGGATGGATATCAGGTATGTCGTATGTGTTACTAATTTGCGATGGATATGATGCGGGTTGGCAAAAATTGTGCAATAAAATTAATGACATGTTGATTTTTTAAATTACGCTAATGATAATATAATACTATAATATAAAATCTGTCTATAGTAATGAATTTATTGGTTTCAAAGATCACAAAGTGCCTGAAGCTGTCTATCGCATCGGATTAAATTAAACGGAAAATAAAGTGATAATTTTTTTAAAGTCAGATAAAAGCATTAAAGAAAAATTTTGCAACTTTTATAAAATTTGCAAAATTTACATTACTAGGAAATTTTTCTAAAAAATTATAAAAATTTAATCACACCATTTTTTATTTATTGTAAGTTACATTTATCCGAGGTTTTTTTTTGAATAGCAAATAATGTATTTATTTTGAAGCATTAATGATTTTGTTATTTAACAAAATCAGTGATAATCCAAATATCAAAGTTATCAAAGTGATATTTCCAAAAATTGGATAAGACTAATTTTTAAATATGACGTCTCATTTTGAACAGGGGTTGTAAACTTGCACAACAAACGGACAACAAAGATAGATAGATGTCCAGGCACATCAATCGCCCATATGATGTGCCTGGACTTAGTATTTTGATGTGTAATATAATTTATTTTGTGGTCAGAAATCAAGCATTCCAAGATGAAAGTGTAGACAATAACTGTACAGTGAAATTATTAAATTTGCGATTAAATATTGTTTCTGGATTAATGTGGAAGCAACTTAATTCTAAAAGAATGGCGATTTTCTATTCAGTTTTCTGCAGATGCATTCGTTTGCCCCTTCAGTCCAATAAAGTGGGGGAGAAGGAAGTGTTTGAAATATTGGCGAACTTCGAATGTGCACGAGCCCCGTAGCCATTAATGGCTATTGGTTATGGACTACGCAGTGTGTTGGAAAAGTGAGGTGGGGGAAATCAATAACTGTAGCTGCTAAAATTGTTACGGAGAGAAATTCCACCCTGGAGAGCAATTTTATACAAGCCCACAAGACGCTGTTTTCTGTGTAAACCATTATAGCACTTCTCCATTCGTTCGCACAGCTTCTATTCCTCCACACACTCCCTACTTTCCCTTCGTCTTTTTGGCAACCGGTGGGAGGCGAAATTCCCTCTTAGGAAGTATCGCTGGAAACAAAAGTGAAGAAGAGAGAAATGGCCAGCTCGTAATTCACTAAAGTTAGCATTTCAATAAATTATGAGATGGTCATTGGATATTAGTACGCAGAGACCCCTGTGATATATTTCACATTATCCTCAGAGAATTAACTTGGGATGGGGGGGTTAGATTTTACACCGCTATTTCCGACACCTTATGCGCGTGTACATTCGATTTCTAATGATGCCTTTCGTGTTTGGGGTTTTCTTAAAAGAAAGCATGAATGGTTTATGAATCAAAATCCTCGTGAAATATGATGTGCCTGGACCCTCAAACAGCGTCTCATTCTTTATCTGTCTATCTTTGCTGTACTCTAGAATACAACCCTTTTCAAAATGAGACGTCCCATTTCAAAATTAGTCTTATCCAATTTTTCGAATTTGTCAGGAAGCACAAAATAAACATTTACGTTAAATTTTCTGCTTTAATTTATTTGTTATTTTCAAATAACTTGTAAAATTGTTATCTCTGAACTAAACTGTAATTCATAAAATTGCGATATTTACCATTAATTACTATTAATGGTAAATTAATGATAAATATATTTACCATTAATTACTAAACTGTAATCAATAAATTGCAATATTTATCGATAAATTTCAGTGTACTTGTAGGATAATACGAGTTACGATCTGTCTAGTGGTATTATACGAATTATGAAGCAGTATAGTGGTTTTGTGATTAATTTGTTCGGAAAAATAATTAAAAATAAATAAATAAAATGAATTAATAAAATTAAAAAAATAAAATTTAATTATCAAATTAATTTTAAAATAAAAATCAAGATAAAGTCGCATAAATTTAAGAAAATAAAAATCAAGATAAACTCACATAAAGGACGAAGTTAATTATTAATATTTTAACTCTAAATTATATTTTCCTATAGAGACTTTTGCTCATTGGTAGTCTGTCTGAAGGTAGATTTTTCTCTGGTACGCTCAAAGTTTCATTTTTCCTTTATGCAGAGTTCTACGGTTTCCAACGTTGCTTTCAACTCTCGCAGTTCTACTGCTATAGGAGAGCACCTGTGTTCAAATTTATTCCTTTTTTTCACAGTACGCTTTTCTGTAAGTTGATCTGATGCTCACTGGAAAAGAAGGAATGGATAGCAGCCGTCAAAAGCGTCACAAATCGATTCAATATGAACGAAGTCTGGTTTTATAACACAGGTTTGTCATATCTATATTTATGAAAGCGATGCATTCATCGATCTGGGTGCATTTGGCACTTCAAGCGAGCATTATCAAAAAGAGAAAAAAATTCTTGGTCTCTTTATAAGACTAGTCGAAGTGACTTCTGTTACGCGTTGCTCATGTTGTAGGTTTTTAGGCGCATCAGCAACTTAAGTCATATTGCACCATTGCGTACTATGTCTGTAGGAATGTGCGTTCACGAGCGGATTTCGCCCTCATGGGTAGCAGTTGGTATAATCACCCTCGTGGGCAGTTGGTATAATCACGGTCCTTCTCCCACTGGGTAGAAAAGACCTCAGTTGGAATCCCATCGTTGACGCGAGAAATTTTTATGGGTCTTTTTCACAACGTGGTTGAATTAGTCAGTCGGTAGCATTGGTTTTCTCCCGGAAACCCCGGATGTCTGAGCTATTCCTATAATATCAACGTTAATTGACTTAACCAGGAACTGAGATTCTTTTATTTTGTTTATAATACTTCTGTCACTACTATATAGAGGGGTTACATTTTTATTCGATCATGGTTTGCTGTCTAACACATCCCTTATAGCTACATAAGCAAGTTTTTCTCTGTGGCCACTGCCTCCTGATGATTCATATATTTCATTAAACATCGTGGTCATTACCCACCATCGGTTCCTGTCAATCCCGGAGGCTGTCCGGATCCTTGATAATGATACCTCTTTCGGTAAATATCATAATTCGACGTTGCACGCAGGATTTTTTGTGAATATGCAAATATAATTGGATGATTCGGGTTAATGGGCCACTAACCCGAACCATCCAATGACTCTCCAAACCATACCAACCGAGCAAAAACCTTTTCGCTTCCTCTGTTCGTATGAATTTCATGTTTACTTAATAAGTTTATTCTACCAACTAGAGCAAGTCTTAGTGAGAAAAATTTTCCCCGAAAAGCCTTGTGAATTGACTGAAGCCTTGAATTAATTCACAAAGTTGTTCCGGGTACAGTCCTCTTTATCGGCCTAGTAGAATTGCAGACACAAATACATTCCGACCTAAATCTTGATATTTTTCAGCATGCTGCTATATTTATCCACAGAATTATTAGTTCATGTTCAATTAATGTGGTTAGCTCCCACATGAATAATAATGCTCTCTTTAGACTTCTTGAAAACTGACAACTTGTTTGTTATATCATCAATTTTAGCTCCAGGTATACATTTAAAACTAAGAGACATACCTTAATTATTAATACTACGCTGGTGTCTCCACCCTGTAATAAACTGATCGAAGTTTGACATTTCGGAGAATAGGTCCAAAGACTAACAATATTAGGATTCGGCGGTTGCCAAAGAGTTAAAACGTTTTGAAGTCTGAATTCAAAGAAATCTGTGAATTTCCTTGTACTTCAATTAAACTGATGAATCAAAAAATTGCTATCAAGGATTGCTATCATTAAAAGATATCGAAAGATAGAAATTGCTATCAAAAGGATAACAAGCAAAGATTCATGATGTATTAAGAATTAAAATGTTGTTTCCACTTTATCACAAAAAATGCGGATTGGTATTTTACTTACTCATTTACGTTCAGGACTGATGAGCATGAAAGTAAAAAACAAAATAAATAAATAAAAATTCAGACAGATTCAAGATTCCAGTTATGATTTATGACCCCGAATGGGAGCCAGGATTCCAGGTTTAAAAGGCAATGTCTTAGGTTGTAAAAGTGCATGAGCCTCTCGAAACCTGCAACATCAAGTTCTTTTCCAGAGGCGTGTAAACAGGTGACAGGTAGAGCCGATCCCAGAGTTCAGAGAGCCCGGATGTAAGAATTACGTTGAAACTACGCAGTCTTCCTTGCCTAGACCGAGGGCTCTCGCTGTGTTTGGATTTTGGGGCTCTTTCAATTGAGGTCTCAGGGGCATTACTCCCCTTTCATCATTACCCTCACCCGCCCTGCTGATGAGGGTAATGATCGATGCTGTCAACAGTAATATTGCATCATGATACTGTGTAATCATGATATTTACATGCTCATTTGATTGGGTACGATCGTCTATCAACTCTTTTCACCTTAACCTCATAGCCTACTGTGAAAGGCAGAAATATCAGGAGCACAAGACCTTTGCAATATTACTACAGAAGGGACGGGAGTTTATGTAAAATTTGTATATTTAAATAAAAAACCTCACTTAGCGTATCTAAAATTTCTTTTTTTTTTTCTGTATTTTGAATTTAAAAGACAACGCATGTCAGCAGGAGCTATTTTATATCAACATTTAAAATCACGAGGAAATTTTGTATTTAACAATTTAAAAATTTTTAAATTTTGTATTAATTTACATTTTTAAACTTTGTTATGATTTAAACATTTAAAATTTTTAAACTTTAATTTTTTAATTTTTTGTGTCACTTTTTGTGTTAATGTATTAAATTTTTGTGTCAGTTTAATATTATCAATTTATCAAACACATTTAAATAACTTCAAAAACAGTAATAACGATCGCTGTCCTAAATTTTGGATATTGTGTATCCAAACAATACTTTATTTTAGCAAAGTCCATAAACATGATGGATAAAACAGAATGAATAAACCAATGAATAAACATGATTGAAATAAAACAAAAGTTTAAAAGACTTAGAACAAAGAATACTAAAGTAATATTAGACCAAAGAATGATATAAAAAGAAAATTTATTTTCATGATTAAGCTCTTATCTTAATATTTTATGTTCATTTTTTGCTCCTGGGAAAAGAGAGAGAGAGAGAGAAAACCAAAAACAAAAAAAAAATAATAAAAAATAAACCAGCACCGCCACCTAACGGATGTAATGTGAAGTGCTAACAAAGCGCCATTAATCTTCTCATTTTCGGGTTAATAAACGGCTTAGAAATTTTGGGCTAGAGAAAATTATTTCATGATGATGGTAATCAAGAAACTGCATAGAGATCGCCTGTTCATTATAACTTCGAAAATACTACTTATTCTCCAGGTCTAATGCGGTATTTCCTACTACTTTTCTTTCTGCTTTGCTTTGTACCTTCTACATTCTTTTAAGCTCCATAAAAAGTATTTTAAAAAAACTCTCAATGTATTAGCATGGTTGCGTGAACTCATCCGCTGTAAATAAAAGGAAAAATAGCAAGAATATAAATATTTGAGCTCGATTATGGTCACATTTAACAAAGAATGCAGGCACGTGCCAAAATTTGGCAAAAAAGGAACTCTAAAAGCAGTTAAAAATATAATGCCATATACAACTGTTTTTATTATTAAAAAAAATCATTGAACAGCACTTTCTAAGTAGCATGTTTACAATCTGTCTAATTTTATCATGTCACTGCATAAAATTATTTTTGATAAGAAATACGTTACTGTTTTCATTAAATAATGACCTTTAAAAAACGGATTTCTGTTGTTTGGGTTAACTAGAAATAGTAATGCAAAATTATATTTTTAAAGTAGTTATCTATTTTTTTTATGCAAACCCTAAACACGAAAGGCATTAGAACCTATAATACTTAGTACCGTGGGTAAGATGAAGGTTGAGAAGATGAAAGAAGATACTTGTTGACATTAGACTTGAATTTCTTTAGACTGTAATTTTCAGGACATATGTGTGAAGGAAGGTTGTCTCAGAAAAGGAATTAATGATGAAGAAGAAAAGTTGGCTCTGTGAGTTTGAAGTTGGACAGTAAAATGATGCTGATTGGCTGCAGCACGTGTTCGGACTTGTTTGGAAGAGAGAGAGAAAGAGAGGGAATTATAGAAAACAATTCAGAAGAAGCCTGAGGGAGGTTATGGAGGGACACCGCCCCAGATGTGGGAACAACATTCCATGGTAGGGGGAATGTGAGATTTCTACAAAGTGAAGAGCTGTTCTGAAGAAAAGAAACGCCGAGAGCGAAAGAGAAAATTTTTTAGATGCAGAGAAAGTAATATTTATGATGTGCTTATGCCAAAAAACATTAGAAGTCAGGGTAATCTCTAATAGAGGTGTGTGATTATGTCTAGAAATTTGAGTGTCGTTGATATAAGACAAGACTGAGTTTTGCAAGCAATGAAATTAACTGAGTTATATTTGTCCCATTGGATAGTTGTCTGGCAATGAGCATTTAAAAAAATTGGAAATGGATATCAAAGAAGTTGATGGTGTTTTCTGAAACTGGAAGGTGGAACTCAATGTGCCATCATCAGCAAAACTATGAATAGGATTTCCAGTCAATGGAAGAAGGTCATTAATATACAAGAGAAGGAAAAGAGTAAGAGAAAGAACTGAGACTTAGGAACACCAGCATTAGAGGAGAAATTAGAAGACAGAGAGATTTACTTTCACAAGTGAGCGGTAAGAGAGAAACAGGATATCCAATTAGAGAAAACAATCAATAATCCAGAAGACGGAAGTTTATTTACAAGAACTTTATGCCAAACACGATCAAAAACATTTGAAATGTCAAGAGCACCTGCTTGAGTTTCACTATACTTTTCCATTAAATTTGTCCATAGATGGGTAACATAAGCGAGTATATCACCAGTGGATGGACATTGATGAAATCCATATTGGCGATCATTGATCAGATGAAAGGTTTCTAGATAGTTTAGAAGATGATAGTTACTGGATTTCTCCATTATTTTAGAACAAGTAGAATTAATAACAGTGGGGAAATAACTGGATGAAAGGGAATTGTCACTCTTTTTAGGAACTAGCTGGATATGAGAAAATTACCAAGAAGCAGGAAAACCACGACACAGAACAGGAGTAAATTCAGGAGCACAGGTTTTGAGAAGAAATAGAGAAATGCCATCGGGTCTTGGAGCTGTCTGCGCATCAAGGTTTTTCAAATTTTTTTCTGACATCTTTTCGACGGAAAACCGCAGGAGGCATTGAGCGGAGTGTAGAGGAAATGGTAGGAGATGGTTTACCAAAATCTAGAAGAAAAGCAGGATGCCAGCAGGCTAGCTTTACCCTTGGCTGAAGTGGCAACAGAACCATTTGGTTTTGACAGAGGTGGGAACAGAGAATAGGCAAAAGTTGTGGCCAATAGCTTTGGCAAGAGACCAGAATGCTCGACTACCGTTTGAAAAAGAAGCAAGTTGTCTACTCTTAGTCTGTACAAAATCTAGTTTGGACTGATTAACAATTGCATTACAATTGTTGAGAGCTTTGATTTGGCAGAAAATGGTCCTGAAGATTTCAATGTATGCCAATTTCAAAATGCAACGTTCTTATCTTGAGCAGCATTGTCACATTTATTAGAAGCCAAGGTTTAGATAAAGAGATTTTAAAGTGGAATGTGGAATAAATATTTCATCCATACAATAATAATTTCACTAACACAATCTGATGAAACATTGACATCAACAGCTTAAAACACTAAATCTCGCAGATGATCCCATTTTGCATTCCTATAATGCTAAACAACAAGAGGCTGAGAATGGCCACGAGAAAAAGATTCCATTGGAGAAGATACTTCACCAAGTTTTGGTTTAAGTTGCTTATAGGACCATTCATTCCGACCTTGTACTTGGAAAGGTTGTTCGTAAGAAAAGATCAAGTCTGGATTGTCTGTTATTCTGGTAGTTAAATGAACAGTCTGTGCGAGATCATTAGTAATTGCAAAAGCCTGAGCATCTTCACAAGTTGGGTCAGTCTAACTATAAAACGTAAATCAGCTGGGGTTGTGAACATTACAATCACTAAGGAAAATTACCTCATTGTTAGGAAAGTTGGAATCGAGTCTCAAAGAAAGGAAATCAAAGAGTTTCATGTGATTAGTGGAGTTATGAGAACGAAAGAGGCAACAGATGAATTTGACAGAATGGAGTACAGAGAGCCTTAAATTTAATTTTTTCAATTAATAAATTTAAGTGTAAATAGACTCCTTTTTTCCCTTCATTATTATGCTTTTAACCGACAGGAAGGAAAAATTTTCATGTATTTAACCATGATAGTTAAATGTGATTTTCTAACTACTTCTTGGATATGATTTTTTAAACAGTTCTTTTGTGGTGTATTTTGTCGAATAGTTACTTTAAAGCTTCAACATTTCAGACCTAATATATAGTTTTATATTTCATAAGTGGCAATCGTGAAAATGCATTGTAGTGTACTTTAGCGATTAAGAATTCAGTTATGCCACAAAACTGTGGAAAAACAGTTTTTTTTAACTTCATTTTACTAATACGTTGTGTAAAATCCGCTCTTAATTAGAGATATCTCAAGAATTATTGATTTTATTTATAAGAAAAGTTTTTATTCTTTAATTTAATTTAATTTTATATTTAGAACGTAACTTTATGTTTAATATTATCGATTAATAAATTTAAGTTTAGTAAGACACCTTTTTTCCTCAATATTATGCTTTTTAACTGGTAGGAGAGTCAAAGTTTTAGGTATTTACCCGTCATAAAAATGTGATTTTCTAAAGACTGTTTGGATATTTTTAATAGTTTTTTGTGGTGCATTTTGTTGAAGGAGAATTTTTTTCCCCACAATTAAAATCCTCTGTTAATTATCACAAGAATTATTTATTTTATTTATAAGAAAAGTTTGTATTCTTTAATTTAGTTCTACATTTAAAAAATAAACTTAATTTAAAATTTTTTTCAATTAATAAATTAAAGTTTATTTAGGCACCTTTATTTTCTCTTAACCTATAGGAAGGTCAAAGTTTCATGATGGTTAAAATGCATCCACTAAATATGACTTCTAATGATTCATGATTTTTTTAACAGTTTTATGTGGTGTATTTTATCGGTTTTTTTTTTTTTTTTTTTTTTTTGCACAATTACTTGTTTTTCATTGCCATAAAGCTTCAGCATTTGAGACCTAATATATAGTTTTATAAATATTTCATGAGTGGCAATCGTGGAAACGAATTGTAGTGTACTTTTATAGCGATTAAGAATTCAGTTACGCCACACAACTTGGAAAAACATTAATATGGCATTCCATTTCGCCGATATGAAAACCAAAAATTTTATATTTGAATCTGAAATTAATCTTTCTCTATGCATTTCTCTTTTAGATTTGTGGTTTTGAAAAATCCTGCTTGCTGAGTACAGGTTTCTTTCTAGACGACAGTAATAGAAGTGACAAAGCCTTTAATACTTGCATATCGATTCCTTTGTGTTTTATGATTAGGCAGACTGATGGACTTTGTTTTGCTTCTCTAAGATATTGCGCCATCAATAAATATTAATAGAAGCTATCTATGTAATGAAGGGATTGGAATCAAACTTTCCTTGGTTAAAAGTTCCATTTTTTTTCTTTTCTTATGCGTGTCATGAAGAAGGAAGGCAGGGTACAATTTCGACTGACACTTGAACAATCGAATAACAACAGAGCGTTTAAATGTTAATGCATGATGCGGCATCCGTTTCTCTGCTCTTGTAAGAATTTTTAATTTAAGATAATGTGCTGAAGATTTTTTTTTTTTTTTGTCCATGGATGATATTGCTTTTCTCATTTCTTACTTTTATTAACATCAAACTCCAACACGTGTTTAATACCAAAGAAATGAAGGCAATCAAGAATCAAGCAGCTCTATGGAAAAGGATGGTATGGGACAAATGTGGGGGAGACTGCAACTGAAATTTTGCAGTGTGTATATGGATTAAAGTATAGCTGATATGGCGGTTTCGTAGGGCCAAAATTAAATGGTTTATTGTTTTTACATTTCCTTCAATCTTTGGAGTTTTTTTTTTTTTTTTTTTTTTAAAGCTGGAGCTATATTAACAAAAACGTTTTGATACTTCCCCGACTTTTAGTAGAAATAGTTACTTTAAGTTCTTTTCTCAGTATACATTAAACCTACTTTAAGTACTTTTCTGTGTATGCTTTTTTTATGTAGGTCATATTTTACAGATTTAGTGATTATAACGTTTCGAAAGACTAGCGAAAGGATTCGTAGGTCACAAAAACGCCACAGGATAGAAATGTTGTAATGGCAAGTGAAGGCTGTCTAGTTTTTAAAGGTTCAACAACAGTTTATCTCAAAGCCAGAAGTGCTCAACAATCAAGAATAGAATATGGGGAGTAACAGACCAAACCTAAATACCCACACTGTGAAAATAGCACAACATAACGCTCAGAGGTCCAAGGCTGTTGCTGCACAACTGGTCAAAAAGGCAGATGAAGAGAACTTAGATGTGCTGCTGCTTCAGGAGCCATACACTCATAACAAGGAGGTAAAAGGCTACCCCTTAAGATTTAAAGTGGTCCAGGTTGATGGTGACACACCCTGGGCCGCGATCGTCGTTCGCAATCCCGAACTGACTGTCACCAAAATCACTGATCTGTGTACTAGCTGGGCTGTGTGCGCCCATGTAATTTCACCACTGGGGCAATTCTACTTAGTTTCGATATACTGTCGACCGGGGGAAGATATTCTTCCTGCCACCCGATATCTACAGACCATCCAGCTACAAATGCCAAATGCTAAACTCATTATAGGGGCTAATGTTAACTGCAGGTCCCCAGCCTGGCACAGCCGAACTCAAAATCACAGAGGAAATAGAAATGGCCAACGTCTTGAGGACTACTTGTCTAACAGCAACCTGGTCATTCTAAACAAACCTAACTGCCTGCCAACTTTCTCCAGTACCCTGTGGGAAGCTACAATAGATATCACCTTAGCCTCAAGCTCCATTGCTCAGCACCTTGCTTCCTGGACAGTCCGTGAGGACTGGACCACATCTGACCACAGGGTACTAACCTTCCAACTACACCGTTCACTAGTCACACAACCAACCAACTGAACTCAACAAAGAAGATATGCCCTGAATAAGGCTGACTGGAACCTTTTTAAGGAGGAATTGACCAGTGCAGCCAGCCGCTTCAATCCTAGCGGCCTCAGCCCAGACCAGCATCAATGTGCAATTACACAGCTCGTCAGTAATGCTGCAAACAAGGCTATCAAAAAGAAGAGATTCACACCTGGTGCTGTCCCCTGGTGGTCACCTGAACTCCAGGCTCTTAGACGCGAAGTCATTTAGAAGAAACAGAAGAAACAGAGGCTTTACTGCAGCAATATCGAGTGACCAGGAACCAGTATACCACCAGAAGCGGATTAAGGTCGGTTGAGGCCCCGGGCGCAGAAGAAAATATTGGGCCCCTTAAAAAAAAGACAGAGACAGGGAAAATAAAAATACATGTTAACCATTTTTTTAAATAAATAAAAAAATATTATGTACTATTAATGTTTTATTTCCAATAAAATATATGTATAATATAATTAATGATAGCATAATAATAATCACAAAGTTTTGAACTAATAGTTGAACATATTAGTTTAACTATTAGTTGAACTAATATGTTCAACTAATTTGTTGAGGTTTTGCGTGGGCCCTTCAGATGTCGGGGCCCAGGGCGCGCGCCCGGTGCGCCCGCCGTTAAATCCGCCTCTGTATAATACCACAACAATAAAACAGCGCAAAAGGCGCTCATGGGAAGCCCTGGTAAGCACTGAAGGGAACGCCGATCCCTGGGGGATTGTGTACAAAGTGACCACTAACAAGCTTCCCAGAGGCGAGGTCGTATCAACCACAAAATTACCGAACGGACTGTATACCAGATCGTGGCAAGATACTATCAATAATATTTTAGACGCTACATTTCAGCAGCCTGCTGACCCACACACACCGGAACAGCTACAGCTCTGCATGGAAAATGAAACATATCACACAACTGCAATTGAAGAACCCTTCACCACAACCGAGCTCAACTTAGCTGCATCTAGAATCAGAAACAAGAAGGCTCCGGGCAGAGACATGCTCGATCCAGAAATCGTCCAGAAGGCCATTGAACTTATTCCCACTACAATACTCAACCTGTTAAACCACTGTCTCCACCAAGGATTCTTCCCCACACAATGGAGGACTGCAATCCTTAGACTTATATTGAAGAATGCAACCAAACCACATGATCTGCCACAATCTTACCGGCCCATTGCACTGCTGCCAGTCTTCAGCAAACTTCTCGAAAGGATGATCTCCCATAGAATAGAAGCCCACTACAATGACGCTGGTCTCTCCTCACCTAAGCAGTCCGGTTTCCGGAAAGGACGCTCCACGATTGATGCACTGGAAACAATCATTGAAGCTGCTACCAACTGCAACTCCAAATACTTTCTACTAATCTCCTTTGACTTTGCTGGTGCCTTCGATTCCCTCTGGTGGCCCAGCGTCCTGGGCAGACTCCGAAGAGCGCATGTCCCAGAAAACTTATATAGATGCATCAAGACCTATCTCCAGGACCGGCGAGTTGTCGTGTCTGCTCCCCACTGCAGTGTCTCCAGACCAGTCTTCAGGGGATGCCCTCAGGGATCTGTCCTGGGGCCTCTCCTCTGGAATCTGGTGCTGGATGATTTCCTGAACACCAAACTCAACAATGTACAAACCCAGGCCTATGCAGATGACCTGGTCATGCTCTTTTCTGCCAATAACAGAACCCAACTAGAAGCAACTGCCAACCAGGCCATCTCCACCCTTCAAGCTTGGGCAGAGCATAACAACCTAAAGATCTCCCCAGAGAAACCCAATTCGATCCTACTAAAAGGCACCCTTGATTTGAGAAGACCACCCCAAATCAAGGTCAATGGTGTTACAGTAAAACTAAAAACAGAGCTTAAATATCTAGGTTTGATCTTAGACAAAAACCTTTCCTTCACTCCTCATCTAGACCAACTCAGGATTAAGATCAGGAAGTATGCTGCCCAAGTCTCAAGAGTTGCCCGGAAGGACTGGGGCTTAAAGAAGAGAACGCTGTCACTCTTCTATAAGGCAGTTTTCATCCCGGTTATCACCTATGCTTCTGGAGTCTGGTACAAGAAGGCCAATACCGTAGTAAACAGATCGCGCCTAGGAACTATCCAGCGCTCTCTTCTCCTTCTGTCCTCGCGTGCTTGTCGCACTGTCAGCACCCATGCGCTACAGGTCCTCACTGGATCTCTTCCACTGGACCTGGAGATTGTTCGTCATGGGTTGCTCTACCAAATAGCCAAAGGAAGAGCAGTTACTTGTGCAGGTTTCACCACTGACCCAGCAAATAATAGAAACGCTGAAAAGATGAGACTTAATGAACATCTAACAGACACCTGGCAAGAAAGATGGCAGACATCAACTAAAGGCGCTGTCACCAAAAGATTCCTCCCTGATGTCAGGGCCTTCTACCCCCTCACACCTGTCTGGTTTTCACCAGGACTCTATGCTACCTACCTCCTCACTGGACATGGCTCCTTCCAGAAAAAACTACATGACTTCAAAATTTCAGACTCACCCCGCTGGCACTGTGGAGAGGATCAGACGTGGGAGCACCTTGTCCACAGCTGTGAAATCTACGAGGACTTCAGGAGGATCCTAATAACAAAACTACGCTTCAACTACCAAAATCAAGAACACCTCACCCTACAGAATGAAGAAACTTACCGAGCTCTGACTCAATTTGCAATGGACTTATTTACCAGGCAGAAAGCACTACCACCACCTTAGTATCCGAATCAATAGGTCATAACAACCATGACTGCCAATTGTTGCTATTCATCGTTGTTTGTTTGTTTGTTATTCGGTTTTTAGGAGCATTAGCAACTAAGGCCATATTGCTCCGGGATATGCGGTGGTCATTCCCTGACCTTTCCGCATCCTCCGTATTTGGTGGTGACGGGCTCGAACCCCGGTCTAATCAAGAAGCGTGTGCTACGCACTGCTGCTCCTTCCCACCTGGCTACGGAGGCGCCTTGCTATTCATCATTGAGCCATGAATGCTAATGCCTTGGACCAACTTGCACAAGACTTGACCAGCAGTGCAATCAAAGACAGGGTCCACACATACTTTGACAAATTCCTCATCATTGATTCCTGGACAAACTTTTCTCGACCAGACGTGACACATCTCATCAAGAAGAGGCCTAGCATCGATCCCTGGACTTGACCATTAATCTTGGACTCCCGGTTTTGACCACCCCCACTGTTAGTTCTGATGGACTACTGGACCAGCCTTCAGTCTGGATGCGACAAAGACTCACCAAATGGAGTCCCAATGACGGCACCTGAACTAGACCTTACTGAACATGACCCATCCACCATAGCAGCACTCACACTGCTGGATTTCCAGCAAGTTGTCGGCTCCAACTGACTGGCCGTGCTAGCTGTACCTACCCTGAACTTGCGGGGTATATCTCTCTCTCATTTTTTTTTTTTTTTTTTTTTTCCGGCTTTCTTCTGTTTCCTGCCATCCGTTCTTTACTCCCCCCCCCCCCTATTTTTCTCTTACAGAATGATTTTTTTTTTTTTTTTTTTATTTATTATTATTATTTTTTATTTTTATTTATTTTTTTTTTGTGGGGAGGTGGTTTTCGTCCACCCGCCACCCCACTCTTCTCTCTGGTGAGGCGTTGGGCATGCCACACTGTCATCAGGGGCCATCTTCCCTATTGGCCCCTTTCTTCTGTTTCCTACCCTCCAGTCTTTTTGCCTTCCTCCCTTACTTTTCTCTTGCACAACGTTTTTTTTTTTTTTTTTTTTTTTTAGTTTATATATATATATATATATATATATTTGTGTGTGGGTGTGTGTGTATATATATTTTTATATACACACACACTCATGCCCCCACAGGTCTAAATCTAAAAACATCAAAATTACTGCCCGACCTATTTGCCCCTAGAACAAGTTATCAGCGAACAACCCTACGCTCTGTTAAAATTACAACCGTTGCTCAAGAAACAGCGATCATCTCATTCTTAAATCTGGTCCTAGCCACTGAAATCCCAGGAAAGTAGGTGGCAGGACCCGCCAGAGTACTCTAGCTACAGTGGTACACCCGGTCAGCCTCCCCGTGGCATGGTGTGGTAACGTCGGGTCCCACTAGGGGCTCGGCGGCTAATAGACCGGAGGAACAAAGGGCACAACACAATATACAGCACATGACCCCCACACACTTCAAATCTCTGGCCCCGATACAATGTACACCCGCGGAGATGGGAGAAATCCCAGGAGCCGTTAGACACTAACATACCTTATACCTTATATACCACTGCATAGTATGTAACTCATCAAACGGATGTTTGTCTTTGACTTTTTTCACGATCATCCTAATAACATTATCTCTCTCTCTCGCATATACGTAGAGTAGGGTGCATAATAATGTAATCGCTATGGTATTTTACTTATAATACTGGTCAACACGTAAAATGTTACGAAAACAAAAATATCTTGACTAATTTCATGCTACTGAACACGAAAATCACATTAAAATTTGTCGATTAGCTCTTGTTTTCGAATTACAGTTGAGGCTTCATATTGGCGAGTTACTCTACATTATCAACTACGGCTCTCGGCAAAACGCATGGCAATATCGCAGTTTCAGTACCACAACGCTCTTATCATGTGACGTACCCAAATATACCATCTGCGTGTCTTACGGTGAACCATCCGACCGTTTTTTTTTACACTCTGATGAAGATGAAGACATTGATGAACATCAACTTGATATACACGAAGAAGTACAGCAGCTGTCTACGTCAAGGTGCCCACCATTTTGTCCAAACCTTTATCCTTCTAACCACATAAGACCACAGAAAGTGAGCTTAATTACCTCATCGGGGATCTCGAACTGCCGAAGAATAAGGCAGCGCTTTTAGCCTCGAAGCTACAACAGTGGAATCTTCTAGATCATTCCCTGAAAGTGACAACATTTCGTACTTAAAATAAATACAATGATAAATTCTATCAAACAGAAGGTGAAATCGCTGTTTGTAAGGATGTTGATGGTCTAATAGCATCAATGAACATGGGGCACGTTCCCGAAGAATGGTGACTATTTATAGACACTTCTAAGGTTGGTCTTAAGGCTGTGTTATTACAGAATGGTTATATGCTGCTTTCAATACCTCTTTCGTATGCCATCCACAAAAAAGAAGCATATGCAAACATGGAGAACAACGTTTTAGGTGTACACTATCAGAAGTATCCCTGGTGATATAAAGGTAATCGCCATTTTATTAGGACTACGGAAGGGTTACACTTGTATTGTTTTCTATGCGAGTAGTATAGTCGTGCCAAGGATATGCACTACGAGAAGAGGAGTTGGCCTCAACGAAAACCATTAACACCTGGAACAAAGAACGTAGCATTTGAACCTCTGGTAGATCCAAATAAAGTTTTGCTTCCACCACTCCACATCAAACTGGGACTCATGAAAAATTTCGTGAAGGCTTTGGAAGTGAACCGTCCTGCATTCACATACTTTCAAGAGAAATTCCCAAGACTTAGTACAGAGAAGATTAAGGCAGGCGTTTTCATTGGTCCACAAATAAGGCAACTTTTCAGAGACGAACAGTTCCAAAATGTCCTTAGTGATATCGAGAAATCAGAGTGGAAAGCGTTTCGAAATGTTTCGACTGGTTTTCTAGGAAATATTAAAGCCGGCGGCGACTACAGGCAGCTTGTGAAAGATCTCATTACTTCTCAAAAACTGGGGTGCAACATGTGATTGAAGATGCATTTCTTGCACTCACACCTGAATTTCTTTCCCCAGACTGTGGTGCCGTCAGCGACAAACATGGTGAGCGCTTCCATCAAGACATCTCAGCGATGGAACAAAGATACAAAAGGAAATGGAGTGCCCCATGTTAGCCGATTATTGTTGGATGGTGAAAAGGGATGCTCCAGAAGCTGAATACAAGCGAAAGGGTCCCTTGTTTGATACATCTTACTGCCATATAAATAAAAACACAAAAAATACAGTTTTTTAAATTTTAAATACCTTAGAAGATTAAAGCTTATAAAAACTATCATAAACTTCGATTGAGAAGATTTTTATATGAAAGTCAAATAATTTTCTCCATTTTTATAATAGGGATCGCTGTTGCTTTAAACACCATCGCATACCGTTGAGCATGGTTCAAAATTTATTTTAAAAATGCACCCGGTTGATAAGCTCCACGTTAAGTTTTTACGAATTTCTAATCCTAGAAATAATTTTCGTTTCTGTAAACCGTTTGGTCCCTTAAATCAACACTGGTACACTTTATTTCTTAAAAATTTAAATATATTCACTACCATAGGCGATTTACAGATTCTTGTACTAAAACATATCTTCCAATAGTGTCTCCTGGTTGTTAATTTATAAAGATGGAGGAACATGCTACCGTCTACATAATAATATTCCTTTTGGTTTATGTTTTCCAAACTTTCTGGAGTATAACATAAACAACAATGCGCTCAGAACATTTTAATAACTTCAGATTTAATACAACTGCTACGAGCAGAGAAAATATCAAAAATACTCGAGCAGTTTCAACTGTCTAGTAATTGATTTCTTCTGAGACAGCGTGGATTATTCTGCTGAATATTGAAAGAATCTGTTCTTTAGATTCGATACTACATATAAAATTCGGCAAATCTTACTAAAATTAATCTAATTTTTCATTTTAAGTCATTAAGTGCATTTATTATTTTTCGAGTATAAACAACACTGCTCTCAGAACGTATTAAGAACTTTAGATTTAATCCAACTGCTACGAGCAACTTTAAGAGCGAGTAATTTAATAACTGTAGAATAATTTTCAACGGAAGTGTTCAGTGCAAGACTTGCGTACTGAATTAATCGTTCGGTTCAAATCTAGACTAAAAACTCGAAAGTGGAAGTAGCAGAACAGACTCTCTGATATTAAAATTAGTGTCTAGGACAGAGACGTGAGTGTATTTGCAATCTTAAGTTCGATCTCATGCAAACACAAAACATGTACTCATTTGTGTATCATGTTTGTGTTTCTTCTGTAATTTGGCAGCTTTTCAAGTCTCATCTTTTGAAGCTCTGATGTTTTCGCCATAAGATAAGCCAGTTCGGACTGATATATATAAGCAGCCTCAGATAACCAAGCTGAACTGGCCTCACATCGGGAAATCTTCCAGTCACCAAACGATCCAGTCTCCACTGAGTGTAACTTTCGAGTGAATCCAGGTTCTACGATAGTTCAATATTTGAAACTGGGGCTTTGTGATTGACCTGTTTGTATTAGCAGAGTGAAATTGGTTACCAATTGAGACGTAGTAAAAGAGAATGGACTTCTCAGTATCCATCTACAAAGCTGGTCAATAGGCGAGGCTAACTCCTCAAGAATTCCCGTGTGAATAACGTTATATTCATGTCCCATCGTGCATATACACTCAATGATCACTGAATTATGACCGCCCCATCTGCAATGTACTATATCGCAGAGCTCGCAGTATAAAATGCCAAACAGCTTCCTACGTTAGAGCAGTGGTAATTTGCATCTAGTTGTGCAATTCAAAGTGATAAAGTAGCAATTATGGGACACAGTAAAGATATAACGGAGTTTAAAAAAAAAAAAGGGCACGATTGTGGGAACTCGTGTGTCGGGTTGGTCCATATCGGAAACGGCACGACTTGTCGGTTGTTCACGGCCCACTGTTGTTAAGATGTACAAAGAATGGTATCGAACGGGGTCAAACCACCTCTCACCTGTATAATTGTAAAGGATTACGCAAGGTGGACGTTCGTGGTAAGCGACGTGTGCAGTGCATTGTACGGGCTCAACGGCAGACCACTGTGCGATAGTTGACATCGCAATACAATATGGGGAACGCAAGAACGATATCCTAAATAACGATGCGCTGCACACTCAGACGTCTGGGGTTGCACAACAAACGATCTAAAAGACACATTTTCCTTCTCGCTGATCATCGTCGACGGCGAATGCTGTGGTTTCAACGACGCGCTGGTTGGATACTGGAGGACTGGAAACTAGTGTGCTGGACGAATGAGTCCAAAATATCTGGTGCAACACGACGACGGACGCCTTCGTGAGTGGCGCAAGCAACTTGAGTCCATAGCCCCATCTTGCGTGGTGCCCACTGTCCAGGCAGGTGGTGCTTACTTAACATACGGCGTATTTTTGGCAGGAACTAGGACCATTGGCGTGTTTGGACGAATGTTTCATTAGTGAGGTCTATAGGCAGCTCTTAGGAGACCACGTGCACACCCTGACATGTTACATTTTTTTTTCGGACAGAAACACGATCTTTCCAAGACGATCATGCGTCGTGACATTGGGACCACACTGTGCACGAGTGGTTTGAGGAACGTAGTGAAGATATTAGCCATCTTGATAGGCCACCAAATTCGCCTGACTTCAATCTAATTGAAAGCCTGTGGATGTTTTGGAAGGGAAAGTGAGGCGTATGGACATGTAACCATCTATTCCGACACTGTGGAAAGCTTTGCAGGTAGCATGGCTGCAGATCCCTATGGGCGTCTTCAGACATCTAGTGTAGTCAATGCCTAGGCGAATAGCGGCTGTTATCCATAGGAACGGGGGCCCAACACAGTATTAAGTAGGTGGTCACAATTCAGTGAATCACTGAGTGTATAATGCTGCTCAAAAGTTGAGAAATAAACACGAAAACACGAATGCATTTTTAAATACAAATAAGAATAGAACCAAATATTCATTATTTATGAAAAAAAAATATATCCCTCTGATCTTATAAATAAAGCCACGGACAACCTGTTATGACGCATTGTTGGGCATGATTTAAATCCATTATCTGCTACTGTCTGTCCCCAGCATGGAAACCTCGAGGCATAGCAGCCTGTTTTAAAGATTGCTGGATCTGAAGGAACACATCATGCTCCCTGTATACCAAAAAAAAAAAAAAAAAAAAAAAAAAATTGAACTAGTACCACCAACATTAGCCAAATATCCTTCATCGATAAGTCAAGATGCAGTCTTCAATCAGATTCTTGACGAACTGCCATCTGCACAGAACAGAGAACAAGATTCCACTCAGCTAACATTGCCAAAAGAAAGATACACGTTTGAAAGTGTGTTGGTATAATGGTATGGCCTGGGATCAATGTCAGTGACCTTACAAACCTTCATTTGTTACCAAAACGAACTGTCACGGTTGTAAAGCTTCGAGATGGGATCCTTGATCCTTATGTTCGTTTTATTGTACGATCGATTGTACTAGACTTTCTCTTAGTAGACGATAATGCACGTCCTCACAAAGCTTTCCTAGTGAACCTAGCCTTCAAGTGGCGCTTCGAATAGATCACTTCTGGGATGGTCTAAACAGGAGGCCAGTCAAACGTCCTCTTCTAGGAACATTTTCTTTAGAAGAAAAACAACGCCTCTTGGAGTTAGCTTTCTTCTCGAATGCCACTGACTCTACAAAAATCCCAAATCCGCTTTACCATGGCGAATTGTCCCACATCTAGGTTGGTATCCCCAACCTCTTCAAGCTCCTAGACTCCACTCAAAAGAGTTTGTTGTGTAAGGTTATAAGGGCATCAGCAACTTAAACCATATTGTGTATTATTTATGCCTGTACAAGTGTGTGTGTTCACGAGTCGATTTGCGTATTGTGCAGGCTCGCTTGAGAGAATCCTACTCCATTCGCCTGAGTTCTGCTAGCTAAAGACTCGATTGAAGAGGACTTTAGAAATTCAGTCAGGCGGGAATCAAACTGAGACCTCTCTAAACTAGTGAAAAGTGATAAAACGACTGTACTGTCACGAAGGACATTGAAAAGAAGACATTCAAATTCATTAACCATCCGTCTCTTACAAATTCTCTCCATTCTTGTCATCTTGGGTAGAAGTTGGTATAATCACCTTCAACCTCACCATCACGTAGGAAACAGCTCAGTTCGAATCCCGTCAATGGGGTGAGGAATTTTTATGGGCCTATTTTACAACGTGGTCGAGTTAGTCGGTCTCAGGAGAGTATAGCATGGTTTTTTTCTCCCGAAAACTCGGGTTTTTCGTCCAGGAAACAGAAAATCGGCCACATTATATACGGCTCAATAAAGCCTAAGTTATTGATGCTCAAAACCCTATAACAACTAACCAACTCCACTCTTTGTCTCATAGACTTTCAGTTCCTGCCGCGTGCCTTCTCTATAGATACTTCCATAGGCACTGTTCTTCTGAATTGGTATTCTCTTCCAAACCAGTCCGAACACGTGCCTCAACCAGTTAACATGCATTCACTGTCCTTTTTCTCTAGCCTAACTAACTTTTTCTGTTTCTTATTTTTCACTTCTGTTCTTTGGAACAATCTTCACACGTACTTCCCAAAAGTTACAATCTAACCTTCAACCTACACATGGTGTTAAAGTACTACTGGCGCTATACCTTTCATGTCTAGAGTTATCATAAAAAAAACAAGGATACAAGAAGTTGAAGAAATTCTTCAAAGAATAGAATAAGAGATGAATATCATATTTTGAAAGGCATAGGAATGAGAGAATCTCGACTTCAGAAGATGTCATTCTTTTGGTTAAAAGTAGCAATTTAGACTTTATTTTTAGCTGAGATGCAGAAATATCGTGTCATGTTTCAGAGGTTCAAAGCAAGAAAAGGGGAAAACCGAAGGAGACAGAGATTTGCTAGATTTCGTCAAAGAATTTTGTTAACAAATAGGTTTTGTGAAAGAGTTTGGAGGCGAAGGTTGCTCTTGTGGCAGTGATCAATGCCAGAAATTAAAATAAAAGTATTTCACTTTACTATAAAGACAAAAGTGGTTATAACTCCAATACTACTAAACCAATGCAGCAAATTGATGCTACTTTAGGATGCTCAAAATTATATTTTGGAAGCAAAGAGAGATACAAACTGCCCAGTGTGGGTACAGCAAGAAAAATATGTGCCCGATTAAATCTATGGTTAATCTCTTCCATAAACAGCGATTTACTGACACACAAACAATAGATTTAAATCCTTATAACTAGAAGAATAGTTATTTTTCATCCGCCATTTTTTTTTCTCTGAAGAACATTCATTGATGTTCATTTGAAATGAAACAGTCGAGTTGAAATGCATTCATTTGAATTGAAACAGTTGATCTGAGCTTGAAAAATGAATCATTTCTCAAGTACCCTTTCATCCATAAACCTCGTAGACCGATATGATTTAGGCTTATGATCAAAATGTCTCATGCAAGGGTGGCAGCCACACCTGCTTGAATTCCGTCCAATGTGTTCGAATATTTATTATCCCCATATATAGCATCAAGTAAAGGAACACCATTCACAGTCATTTTACAGCGCCATTATTATGTGGAAGTAATCTAACTCCAAATGACATTTTTTATTATTTTTTTTTTTTGAAACAGGACGCTCGATGAATGTGAAATACCCTACTGGAAGGACATCTATAGGAGAAACTCCTCAAAACTTTTCCTTCTTCTTCAGCTGTCACTCTGTGAGGCCAGTTCATAGTCTGCGTGGGAAGTTATTAATAGGCCTATTAGTATGTGGCGTGGAGTAGAGAGGTGATCAAAAACCCCCTTTCACACTTACGCGTGAAAAAGCAGAAATGGACCAGTTTAAAGGAACCTTAACAAGTGTTCCTCCAACAACCCAACAGGTGTCCACGAACGCGCAGCGTTAGAGTGATGTCCCTGAGGATGTACGCGGCATGTTCAATGAGAACAAATTTCGCCAACCAGTCAAGCAGAAGTGACGAGTCTTCCAGATATCTCTCTGCCAAAGTGAAAAGGCCTTTTCTCTGAATAGCCTTCTAGCTGAGTGAATCTCTTTTCTGCACCAGAAAATAGAAGCATCTTTTATCACATTCGGAGAGTCTAGATGTCTATCGCCCGTAATGAAGGTCATTACTAGGGCAAGTAAATTAGGTCTTCAATAATGTTTACGCGCTTTTTTTCTATGGGGGAAAGAAACGTGCCGTGAAAACTGTTATTGGAACACTCAGGTGTGCACTAGTGCCGACCTCTGGTGTATAATACTGATATAACTAAACTCGCAAAAATTAATTTGTAGAAGAATAATAAACAAATTATTTATAATTAAATAATTTACTAACAAACAAATGAATTAGTAACTTCTTTTCTTTATAATATTCCACTTTATAATATTGCACATCAATAAACCAATTTTCTTTCTGGTCTAAACTGATTTAAAAAATAATAATAATAATTATTATCAGTAGCAGAATCCTAATTCAACTAGCGCACGATAACCGGAAGTTCGAAAATTTGACTTCCTGTCTGTTCTTATATGTTTTTTTTTTCATATAAAGTACTAGTTTTTTATGGGGAGTTATTTAGACTTTCATCCCTCATAAAAATTAATTAATTCAACCATTAAAAATTTAATAATAATATTTTAACTCTTTTAAACTTTTATATTTCTAAATTATATCTGTTTTTATATCTCTAATTTCTAAAATATTCCTCACAATGACTACAAATACTCTCCTACTTTAAAAAAAAAACAATTAAAAGTCTAAAGTGCTATTGCCAAACTTATTTCACACGGTATTTTAATTATTCGCATAGCTACAGGGACAGAACATTACTATCCACCCTCTACCAACTTCCACGCCTTCTACGAACATTATCTAAAAATCTTCTTATGTAATTCAAGCCATTTATTGACTCAATAACCAATGTATTGGCTCAATAAATAGATTCATGACAACCCATCGAACGACATTGGAACATCGGATACAAACGAGTAGGAGTGTTAAGAAGGGGCAGAAATCAGGCACGGTAAGATTCCACATGTGTCTAGTCAAGATTTTATAAAAGTAAATGGGGACTGGAATTCCTCAGTACCATTTTATGCAGCCCGATAATATAAACGCAAATAAAAAAAATGAATAAACCTAATAAATTTTCTCTTTTTATTTATTTAATCTTAAAACAATAAGTTCTTTATTATGTGTGCACTTTATATATTTTAATTAAATAGCTAAGAAGAGAAATAATATGAAGGTTGATGTTGCTTGACTCCAGGAATTAATATGGCCTTTTTTTTTTCACGAGGTGGTTGAGTAAGTTGGTCTCAGGCTGCGATTGCATGGTTTTCCTCAAGGAAACTCGGGTTTTTCGTCCAGCAAACAGCAAACCGACCAAACAGTACAGACACAATATACTAATACTACATAAGCTTAACATGCACCAAGGAAGCCTAGGATACAAGTATGAACAGAATTTTGCGTCTTCTTCTGTTGATGCATTTCATTATAGCAGCGTAAAAGGTCATTCAGTACTCGACTGAATTTCCGCTCCATTCCATGTTTTGATGGTCTTCAATGTCGTGAGCTGTGGTGCAGGCTGATTTACTTTTTTTCCTGCCCTGTACATCGCATCATCTATACCATAAATGTAAAGACAATGCAAAGCAATATGCACAATGGTAAATGTTAAAAAATATGTGTCCAATAAGTGTACTCTGCTCTCGGAAGTGCTGGGTGGATGAGATTACACTGGTCAACAAGGTTTTGCTAACGTGGGTGAAAGTAAGCACTTTAAGTTAATTTGTATGTGCTGATTACGTATATGGCAGTAAAAAGTTTCTATCACGTCACATTTTTTTAGAAAAATGCAAAAACAGTTTTAAAAAAACGTAGAATAGGTTCAAAATCAACGATATCACCCAACATCACACTTTGTACCTTTCCCGATCGAATTTATTGTAACGAAAGAGACATATCTGTGTTGTTTAATAGCATACTAATACCTCTTTTTAGTTTTATGGCCCTGAGGAGTGGCCGCTCTGAGTTATATTTGTTATAATCCTTATTATGCGGTAGCACATTTTGACCCTACTATATTTCCGGCGGCCAGGCGCCTCTGTGAAAGACAACTTGTTTACAAGCTGTCTTTAGCCCTTAAATGTGCATTTTTAGGATTAGTTTTAATTTGTAAGATCTAGTTGTGGTGTTTTAAAGTTCCGTTTTGGTCTTGTGAAAACTCGTGAAATGGAGCGAAAATGCTGTGCGTGAGATAATTCGCCAAACAGTTTGTACTTTGTTTGTGGAAATTTTACAGTGAAGTCGCAACGTCGATCAATCACAGACAAAGTGAAACAAGCTTATTATTTTTATTTTGGTTGTCACGTGGGTGATCAGGATAAAAGGTGGGCACCACTTATGTGCTGTATAACATGCTATATAAATCTGACTGAATGGATGAAGGAGGAAAATTCTAAAATGCCTTTTTCTGTACCAATGGTCTGGCGAGAACCAACAAGTCACCTCGAAAATTGTCATTTCTGTCTCACAAATACTAAGGGGTTTTCAAGGAAAAATAGAGTTAAAATAAAATACTCCAACCTTCCATCCACAATGAGACCAGTACCACACACACACACACACACCGGAACTCCCTATTCCTATTCCTCCACCTAGTTGTGAAGAAATAACTATTCCGGAAGAAGAGCGAGAGTCACTAGAGTCCCATCAACGTCTGCCGATCCTAGTTACAACCCTGAAAATGACAAAACCCCACACTTAATTGAGCAAAGTGAATTTAAACATGTGGTTGGGGATTTAAATTTTTCAAAGCAACAGGCTCAGTTATTATGATCTAGGTTGCAACAGTGGAATTTGCTGGCAAAAACCACGAGGATTCTGTGTTTAGAAACCGGAATGAAACGTTTGCAGGTTATCAAATGGAAGGTTTTCTTGGTGTCTGCGAAGATGTAAACGGATTGATGGATGAACTAGGGTTTGAACACAGTCCTGAAGAATAGAGATTATTCATCGATTCTTCTAAACTTAGTTTAAAAGCAGTTTTACTAAACAATGGTAATTTCAAACCTTCGGTCCCAGTGGGTCATTCTGCGGCTATGAAAGAAACGTATAATAGCATGTCAATGCTATTAAACGCCTTAAACTATAAGAAATATTGTTGGAAAATCTGTGGTGATTTAAAAGTACATGTAATCGCTTTGTTGCTTAGAGTCTTAGCCTACAAAGTGCTTTTATTAAGTATTGTTGTTTCCTGTGTTTATGGGATAGTAGAGCAGTAGAACATCATTATATTATGAAGGAATCACCCATCAGAGAAGAATACGTTCCCGGGAAACTCAACATCAAATGCACGCCTTTAGTGAAACCTGAAATGGTGCTTCTCCCACCTTTGCACATTAAGTTGGCACTCATGAAAAATTTTGAAAAGCTCTGTATAAAAATAGTGAAGGTTTCGAGTACTTAAAAAGTCAGTTTCCAAAAATTAGTGATGCAAAGTTGTAGGAGGGTATATTCGTTGGCCCACGAATTAAATGGCTTTTAAAGGATGAATCTTTGAAACTAAACTTAACGCCACTGAATTAGCTGCGTGGAAATCCTTCAGAGATGTTATTAGCGGGCTTTTAGGGAATTAAAAAGTAGAGAACTATAGTTGATAGAAGAACTGTTGCATAACTATCAAAAGTTAGGATGCTGAATGATTGTTGTATTGTATTTTTGATGGTTATGATATCTTGCACGTAAAGATAATATATCGATTAGTCACTGTATGCAAAACGAGTTCACAAGCATATGCCTAAGTTAGTCCTTGATTCTGAATTTAAAACTATAGTTTAAAGTAAGTTTCCATTCTAAATCTTAAAGACAGAAACAAGAGGTAAAAGAGATTGGTGGTTCACATGCATTGCATTTAAAATTTTAAGAAATAGTTTTATTAAATAATTCCATACTAACTTGTAGTGCAACTTCGATGTTACCAACTGCCTCAAATACGATCGCAGTTCTCCAATAAAGAATATTTTGATGGTGTTTAAGAAGTTCGATGACATCAAAAGTAGTGAGAATAATCAACCTGCAGGACCTGTTATATTTGGAATTTCCATGCAAAATGTCATAGACTCCATTCCCGGGTTTTATCCCTCATACAAGCAAACCTCTCCAATTGGGAAAATTGGACAGGTTTGTTTTTCTAATAATGAAAATCAGAAGAGCAATGACTGTTTGGATTTTCTTAGGTTTATGTGTTTAATGTAAACCGATACGTTCATTTTATAGTAGTAGCGTAATGATCAGTTGTTTTTAGGCGCATAAGCAACTAGAATCATATTGCGCTCTATATAATATCTGTAAATTGTATGTGCTCTATGGTCGATTTGCTAATTTTCTGGATGAAAAACTCGTTAAAGGAATAAAAACCTTCCTACCCTCGTTTAAGGCTAAGACGGACTAACTCAGCCCCTTTGTGAAAACGACCCATAAAAGTTCCTCCCATCGTTAACGGAATTCGAACTCAAGTCTTTTCCACTCGGTGTGCAGAGGACAGCGATTATACAAAGTGTGCTGTTCAAGGGCAGTAAAGATCAGTAGTCAGAAGTTAAAATAATCACCGTCCCTCCCAGAACTAGGTGAAAACATCTGGATTAGAATCCCATGAAGAATGCAAGAATTTTTTTAGGCTTTTTTTCACAAGGTGGTTGAGTTAGTTGGTCTCGAGAGAGAGAGTTGAATGGTTTTTCATCCAGAAAACAGACAACTTGTTTATTAGAGTTGCTGTTTGCAAGAAAGTTTGTAAATTGCAAGGGTTGTCGGCAAATTTCAAGTATTCTTGAAATATTGATAAATTTGACTGATTAGACTAACTTTAGTCGTAATACAGTACATTCCTAATAGAATTTGACTGAATTATGCACTAATTATTGAATGTATTTTTATTTCTTTATTTCAAGATATTTCCTTTTCTCAACCACACTTTATATTAAACAGAATAGAAAAAATATACAAAATAAATATATATAGGAACGTACTTTAAAGGCAGCAGAAAAGCCCCCAAAAATAAGCAATTATGGAACTGCATTCACAACTCATATTACTGGAGCGCTCCTATAACAGGGTTTACGATAGTTCATATTTGTGATGGATAACCTCGAGAATGCTTTCGAGTTTTCGGATTTTCCCCCTTAATGGAAATGTAGGCGAGGTATTTTGATAAAGTTACTGTGCCGTGCATTTTCTTTGAGTTACTTTCTGTTGACTGCTACTTCTTTACCATGGTGCGCCCTGGGAGCCATTAGGATATTAGTGCAATAACTGGTGCGAGACCGTGTTTCGGTAAATGCGTTATCTCACCAAACTCGTGAAATTCCGTGAGATAAGATAATGGCATCAGATAAGCCCGCATCACTGTTAATATTCTAGTAATCTTAAATGTTCTAGCGATTTAAGAGCGAGCTTCAAACATTTTTAATGTGTATCATCATGTCCAGCAATGCCCTGAATATACACTCCTGTCTAAAATTTGAGCGTATGACAACAGTATTCGTTAATTTTTTTTGTAATTAGCTATGACAGTCTAAAGTTTAATATAACAAATAACATAATAACAAACTAATATACTACAAAGTATACATACTACATGCTATAATAACATATTGCAAAGTATTTTAATATTTTTATTAAGAATTGAAAAAATTACAGAAAAAATATATGTAAATGAGTATTATTAACAACTATACTGATTTTTCATAAAAATATCCTCTACGAGATTTTATCACTGCCTTACACAGACGTGGCATTCTGGCAATTGATTTTATAATAGTGTCTTGACTAACATTATTCCAAGCGATCTGCAAGGTTCCCATACGTTTCACAGCTTCATGATCTAGATGACACATAAAAGCTCATTGGGATTAAGTCAGGCGATTGGGGCGGTCACACCATAATTTGTAACACTCCTTCCTATTGTTTAATTGCTAGAAAGTCCCTGCATTTTCTTCCACCAAGTCGAAGTCCAGAGGATATAGTATTATGTTCTAGAATGTTTTTATAGCCTTCTTTTCTTAAAATCCCTTCAATTCTGATGATGTTGCCCACTCCGGAAAAACAGAAGCAACCCCAGATCACGAAGGAACAACCAGTGCGCTTACTTGTAGGCACTAAACAATTCAGCACCATTTTTACTTCAGTTGATCGTCTCACATAAACTCTACGCTTGGATCCAAAATTCTCAAATTTGGATTCATCCGTCCACAGTACGTTTTCCCACCACTCTTCAATTGTCCAATGTTGATGGCTCTTAATCCAAGCCAACCGTTTCTTTCGATTTTCCAGTTTTAATAAGGGTTTTTGGACCGTTACACCATCATGAAGTTCTGCTTGTTTAAGACGAAGTTTTACAGTGGATGTAGACACAGGAGTTTCTCTGTTCCTGTTGAACTCAGCTCGAATTTCAGGTGCAGTAAGTAGTCGATTGCGTTTATACATTGGTATTATGGTATTATCTTGTGCTTCCGTTGTTAGGCACAGTCATCCTGATCGTGGTTTGTCCTTTAAACTGCCAGTCTCCTTGAATCGTAAAATGGTAGTTTGTACTTCTGATGTACTTCTAAAACATGTAGTTTTTAGTCGATACTTCACATGGAATAACTTTCTTTATACAGAATTATAATAGCACTTAGATATTAACTCAATATGCCAATGAATCACGAAGGTTTCCATCTTCTCTTTTATTATTATTCTGTAATAAAAGCTAGGTTTTTGCTACTGCTAGAGTATGCAAAATAAGCATGCTTACTCCTTTTATATTACTGTATCACACTGCAACAATTGTTATATTTAAAATTCTCGACTATTTTATTTATTGATTTTTTTTTTTAAAGGAATGCATCTCTTATAAATTTTCCGAATATTTTATTTCGGATACATTTATTCAAGATTTTTATTGTTTTGATAAACAAAAATGGCACTCAAAAGGAAAAAGTTTGCCGGAGTCTGTTCTCTTAGTACAGTCCAAATACTGTAATTGTGAGAACATATCAGGATTCTACTACGATGGAATTTCATAACAGAATCCAAACAGGTCGCCATAAATACTGATAATAATTTAGTATTTGGAATACTTCTGTTTCTAACTATTTATATTACTGTACTTATATTCGCTTATACTCGTTTTCAAGGACTCTAACTCTGTCGTTAAGTGAGGCACACCTCTATTAAACTACGAATAATCAGAAAAAGCTCATTTCTCAGTATTAATTAACAACAAAATGTCCAAAAATACCAATTCCGAATCTCCATCACCGAAATCTGAAAATAGCTATTAAACACGTTATTGAAAACAGCTATTGAAAACGTTATTGAAATCTGAAAATAGCTTTCTAATTTCCAATTAGAAAAGTATTTTCAGAATACTGTAAAATCAAATAATACGAGAATGAAACAAATAAAATATATTCTGATGAATTTTCATACTTTTACATAATTTATTATGAACTTCTTTCTTCTAAAAGCTGAATTGTAACGCTAATAAACATTCTATAAAATTATAAATTCATTAAGCGTTAAAATGGTGTGGAAAAATTGCCTCAACATGTTTTATTTTACATCCATCCAGTATTTCCAGTAAGGATTAATCGATAATCGAAGTATTTCCAGTAAGGATTAATCGATAACCAGTTTCTTGTATGATGACAAAAAAAACTTATTTTTTTTCTGTTTTTCTCAGTTTTTTTAAAGAGAAAAATTGTAATGAACTTGCTGAACTCTGTTTCCCAGAGTTCAGAGTTCACCGACTCATAACTTTTAAAAAACAAAACAAACAACATTTAAAACATAGTATTAAATTTAAATAAATTACTCCAATGATATTAATATTTTTATTAATTTTTATTATACGTAATTCACAAATTTAAAAACAGTTAAATAGAAAAAAAATGTAAAATTTTCGAAATATAGTTAATTTTAATATTTTTAGGAGCAGTTTTCTGTGCCGAAGCAAGATATGATCAACAGTTTTCCGCGCTAAGCTGTGTTCATCTTCTGTGGATTAGAAATCCAGCTGCAGAAAAATCTCTTTCGATGGCTGCACTGTCGTCAGGGGCGATATAAATGAAATAGCCACAGCAGCAAAATTTGAAGGAAGAATATTTTTTTTCTGCTACTTAAGCAACTTCAATCTTCTTTTATTAGTTTTAGAGGTTTCTAGTGTCAATTTGAATTTCGAATGAGGTTGCAGTATTTCTGTGCTGTGAGGCAGTGATGCGGTACCGTCTTCAAGTTTAGTAAGAAATGTTTGTTGCCTGAAGGGGTGGAGGCTTCATACACTATTATCCACTGTGGCAATCAGATTCAAGGGCTCGAAATAGAATGTTTTTTTCCTCATTTACGCAGAGGACGACATTTCTGTACTATACATATTTGCAAACCTTATATATGCGTACATTAAACAGACATGTTATGGACGTGTTTCTCTAAGCACATGTCACTTATAGCCCTTATCTGTGACATTTTTTTTATAATCTGCATCGAGAGGTTAGACACTTTGTATTTTCTGATTCGGTAGAAACCCATCTGCTAGGTGGAATCTTGTTTTCATTGTGCAAAGTGATGGACCATCTCTGAGGGAACCAAGGGGAATTCTCCAACTAGATTTAACCCATATAATCGTCTTCAGAAGAGCGTGAGCGCATCTTCATTGTGCATACTGCACTTGCCTGGAAGTCTCGTTATTTCAAGTGTTAACGCAAGTTCCGAAGTATTATGGGGGTTGTGGCATGAAGTTTGTATGCCATTTGCCTGAGAAGCTAATGTTCTCCAGGGTACAGGCATTTCAAGGTAGTAGAAGCTGTCGATCCAGATTTCGACCCAATACAGAATTTCTGAATACAATATTATAGAATATAATTCCTGGTATGCGCAAGTTTGCGATTGTACAGCAGATGTTGCTTCATCTGCCACTTCAAACGATATAGCTTAAAGTATAGGCCTTTCCATATGGTTATGAAAACGGAGCTTTGAGTGAAAAACGTTAGGCTGACTTCCATATTATTTTGGGAGACTGAGATTCGAGTACCATGTAGAACGGGCGTTATCTGTGTAGGATTGTTCTTGAGTATAATACTAGAGCTAATTTGACTGGATTGATTTTTAGTCCGAACTGGACGAGGTTCTCTGGCATCTAGATGATTATCTGGTTTATTTAATCGTAATATGTTGGGTGTTTTCATTGTTACTGATAGGTATATCATCAGCTTAATGTCATCCGCATAGCACAGAATGTCTCTTCTGCCGAAAGCGAATAGCACCAATACAGTCGTGCAGGGAATTCCCGAGAACAACCCCCTCCTTGAAATACTCCAACGTTAACTTTAGAGGTATGGGTTTTATCACGAGTTTTGAGAAGACGCATTCTTTTTGGAGGAGAGATGTCAAGAACCAGAGGATGTCCCCTTTAAGGTGAAAATATTCTTCAGAAAGATAGTACAAAATGATAATATCAACTATGTGAAAGACCGCTTGGATAATCAGATATTTCACCCCTAATTCGACATTTTAATCGAAGGCAGCCGGGATATTATTGGCAATTACAAGTAGTGGCCGATCTATTCTTAATTTCATAATGGATTTGCTCTGGCTTGTTAAGCATGATCAATTGGTGATTGTTAAAAAGAATTTTTTCAGCGATTTTCAGCAAGAAATATTTAACAGCCTTAACAATTGATCTGAATTGACTGACCTCAACTGATGTTGCTATTTTTGTGACTGGTTGAATACCTATTTGTTTCATGTATCTGTAGAATATTGCTGTATACTAATACAATAGAAATACAGTACTAATTTAGTACAACAGAAAGAAAACAACTAACAAGTTGTAAGCTGCTTTCTTTTTGTTCACTTACTTTTAATGTAATTCATTTCTGATTTCTTTTTTCTCCTTCATTATCTGAAAGTTATAAACTCTTAGATAATATCAATTCACAAGGTCAGAATCTGTGCAGTTCTGGATATTGGTTCCGATAAGACTCGTTCCTTCATAACTGCAGTGTGTCCATCTCTGGATGTGTTCTTTCAACAGGATAATTGGCCATGTCACAAGGCCAGAACTGCACAGATTATGGCCTTGTGACATGGCCAATTATCCTGTTGAAAGAACACGTCCAGAGATGGACACACTGCAGCTTTGAAGGAACGAGTCTTATCGGAACCAATATCCAAATAACCGTGGCATTCAAATTTTGTTCAGTTACTGTCAAGGGGGAAGGGTAAATGTGCACCAGGAAGCTCCTTCAACACTATTACACGTCACCATCTGCCAGTATTGTTAATACCTGGAAAGATGAGTCCATGGACTGATGCTGTTTTCTCCATATTCTGGTCCTCTCATCAGCCCAGCGTGAAACAGCAGAAATCGGGATTCGTCAGATTTGCCAATGTTTTGTGTTGGTGTTCCTTAGCACACTGCATCTACCTATGAAAAAAAATAAGTGTACCTAATAAAGTGGCCACTCAGTATAAATAATTACATTGACTGATAAAATATTCCTTTTATTATACCTGTCATCTTGGGTTTTTCAGTGGTGTGTTTGTTGTGTCGCGCATTTAGTTGTCTTTTCTGTTTTTCTGAACTAAAAACCCAAGTTTTCGCGAATTCTAATAACTACTTTAGACATTCTTAGGGAATTACCATAATATCGCCATAACCAAATGATGAATGAGCAACCTGTAATGTGAAATTTTAGTTTACGTAAAAGCAAAATTAATGTTACGATAAAAGAGAAGAGTTATGAGCGAATAACGGCATTTGAAGCTTTACCACATGGGCAGAACGCGAGATGGTTTTGTTAATGGAAAACAAGGGATACCTTCCCCTCATCTATCATTACCTAACAACTCCCAATATACTGATGTTTCGGAATCTGGCAGGCCACGTGGGAAAGAAGCAAACATGATTGCAGATATCGTAAAGAGGCGCAGAGGCGGTTTCTAAAGAAAAACAGAGCATCCTCAGGTTGTCATCACTCGCGATTAGCAACTGCTGTTCATTGCCTCCAAGTTACGACCAATAAAAGCTTCTCGTAAATTGGCTAAAATTGACGGCAGCAGTCAAGGTTTTAATCAAACGCATTACGGAATATCCGAATTCGCATATTCCACCTGATTGAGCTTCATGAAGGCTCTTGTCATGATTAGAAATCCTGTTTTATTCAGGGGGCGCATCTGTGTCTAACTTCGCTGATTTCTTTTGAATGCCAAGGCTAGTAACTACTTGTTCCCATGGTAACTTCGATCGTTTTTGGCCTTCCGTGCAATACTTTTAATGCATACATAAAAGCTTCGTTCGTTGCACACAACTTTATTTTTTCCTAAGTAACTTCTGGCTTGTTTTTATATATTTTCATATTAGAGTAATAACGGAACAAAATGTACAATCCTTACCAAAGCTTAGGACAAGGTCTGTGATGTGTAAGGATATGTTTTAGGGAAATTTCCTTTCCTGTGGCCAAAATGATCGCTACACAGAGTGTTCTCCGATTACAATTCGACACAGTTTCCCGCAATTTGGTTCTTTCGATGTGACATTCCTCCCCTCTACCTGTAGTTTGTCTCTACGAGGGGATATCAAAAAGTTCGTACCCTTATCTAGAAATAATATCCCTAGAAAGGGCTATTATTTATTTAATCCTTTTCTGTGTACTCTCCATGTATAGTAACATATCTCCCATCTATGGATTATGGATCAGGAAGTGTGACGGTGCTAGGTCAGGAGAATATGGTGGGTGCTGCAGTAGTTCGAAGCCGCACTGGGCAACAAAATTGATGGTGGGGGCAGCGACCGTGTGAGTCGGTGCATTGTCTGACAGAAGACGGACACCTTTGGTTAATATTCCGTGCCTTTTCACCTTCAAAGCATCGCCTAACTTTTTCCAAAGATTTCTGTAGTATTCTCCGGCAAGTGTGGAACCACGAGGTAGGTAATCTGTCAGGATAACCCCTTTTCTGTTCTAAAACACGGACAACATCACCTTCTTTGCAGATGGAGTGGTCTTTGCTTTTTTGGGAGGAGGTGTGCTTCCACTGCTTTGACATGTCTTTAGGCTCCGAATCATACTGGTACACCCAACATTCGTCATTTGTCACCAGCCGATCAGAAAAGTTCTCAACATCTGCATTACACAAATCCAACAGTTTGTGAGAACATTGCATTCGATATTGCTTCTGCAAAGGCGTCACCAATCTTGGAACCCAAGATTGGTGATCTAAGGTGCGGAGACCTTAGACATGTGGAGATGGTCATGTAAAATGCTGTGAGCAGATCCAAAACTAATTCCTACTGCATTTACGATGAAATGAAATGTCACACGTCTGTCACTCAGCACCAGCTGCTCATCTTTTACAACCGTCTCACTGTCTGTGAATGTTGATGGCCTTCCTTCTCTTGGCTCGTTAAAGACACTTGTACGACCTCACTGGAACTCCCTTTTCCACTTTTTTACAGTGTCATAGGATGGACAATTCTGCCATACACAGCTTTCATTTCTTCGTCAATTGCTTGAGATTTCTTGCCCTGAAAATGCAGGAACTTGATCATTGCTCAATACTCCACTTTGTCAACCAAACGGCATCTTCTACTGATGTTTTATCTAGGTCAGGGCACGAACGTTTTGATACCCCTCGTATTTACTGAATCCGCTTGAACAGCTGTTTATTTAATTGCCTGAAGGCGATTAAATAAACAGATCCTTTTAATTCTTTTAAGCCCTACAAGGTTCTCCTTTAGGCCTTCATTTGTTTACACCATAACTAAACGATTAGTGGTATGTTCGTGAATGATCTGAGGCTTTAATACTTATATGAATATTAATTATTTTTAATATTATAATAATTCTTCCGGTGAGGGGCTATCTTTGATGCACGTTTAACCCTGAAAGGGTTTTTGTATGGCAATGGTGTACCTTTGTACTGTACAGTACAGACAATTTATTTATTTATTTTTATTAAATAAGCATTTCTATTGGTGGTGATAATTAAGCAACTTTTCCAAATAATAGTTTCTACGAATTCTATTGTGTTACTCTTCCAATGGATGAAACCACAAGCGATGAAGCCTACGTCGGATTTCTTTTGATTTAGATCCGTTTCTTTTAAGAACTCTGTTTCACAACACGCTGGGGACATATTCCTGATACCAGCGTCACTGTAATGGATGGTTTCAGCACGTGATCAATGTTACAATTGTTCCCCGATTGAAGAAAAAAGAATGAATTTGGCAGAGATAAGAAAGAAGTAGAATAACTGGAAGAAAGTTTTTAAAAATAGAAAACTAACATAATTTAAGGGGAATTTTATACAAAAAAAAAAACAGTTTTCCGTTTTCCAATAAATTTTTAGTGGATATTCAAAGCAGCTGTATGCTGAAAGATGTGAATTTCTTCGAGGAAATGGGCCAAAAATTCTTCACTGGAAAGTGTAGTGGTGCAGGAGCATTGTCATGTTGGAGAACCAATTATTTCTAAACAGCTGTTGACCCATTTTTTTTCCTCAATCGAATCAGAACTTTTTTTATAATTTAGCTGGTTTACCTTCTCGCTATTCTGAACAAGTTAATAATGAACGATCCCTTGAACGTTAAAAAAATAAACTTAATTTTAGCTATTTTAAGAAATAATCCTGTTAAGGACACTGAAAGTTTGCTTAGTCCAGCTATTAATTATGCCTTCTCCTCTTAAAGAAGTTCAACAAGAAACTATCAATCGATTTATCTCGTTTTCTTCGTTACACTGAGCTCAGAATTTCCTATTTAAGGGGGAGAAAGTCAAGATAAAGTCCATTAATCATGACTGAAAAACTCTGCAAGTCCAATGGAATCCCAGGTAGGTATCTGGTAGAGCATCGCTTTTGATACATAGAACTATAAAAACACCTTCCTTCGCAGTGCCTTCGATGTTAAATGGTAATTATCGTTAAAGTACAAGACACTATTAGCAGAATAGTTTTTTTTTTGTGTTTTTTTTTTCAGAATTTCCTCATTAAATAATTGAACAAAAAACATTGCTAACGAACGATGTGAGATAAGAAAATTTTCTTAAAATATCTAACGATTTCTAATCGGTATTTTCCATTATGTATGCTGCTCGTATGGCCAGTGCACAGTGAGATTAGTGAGAAGGTCATATTAATGAGATTAGGGTAGATTAGTGTGGTCTTAAGACGATCAACTACTTCGCGATCCTTAGGGCACGAGTCTCCCATGACCATGCGACGTTTATGATTTGATTTTATTCAAATATGTAACTCCAGGCATAGTATATTAGTCGCTCTGAAGAAGAGGTATATATACTCAACTTCGAAACGTTAGTGTCACTCTTTTTTTTTTGTCTAGCTAATTGTCACAATTATTAACATAAAGAATATAATGTTAACTCCAACATCGTATGACTCTATCAACAAGTAATGGGGTCCTTATAAAATAATAGTAAATTAATAAATTAAATATGAATTAATAATTAAGCAAATAAAATTGTAATACTAATCAATAATTTGTATTTAATTATAATATTAGTTAAGTTATAAAATAATTACTAAATTATATGGAGTTTGAAGGATTAGTATTTTTTATTGATTTTCTTTTCAGCTAGCACGATTTAAACTGCTTAGTTAGTGGATTGGTCTTAATGGTAACAATGGAGCCAACTGGACATTTCCAGCAACATCAAGACTTGCGTTTTCTACATTTAACTCGATTTACATTTATTGTGCCAATCATAGGGTGACAGTGTGATGTGAACTTCATGAAGCCATGCAACCAGACTGTCTCGTGTCCAATACTCAAGCGGCTGGAGTTGTATCATGGTATGGAGTATGTTCTGTTGGTCACTTCAGAATATAAATGCTTCATTTTTTACCCGGATTGAGATGGATTCTTTCAAGACGACACCACTATCCACCATGCAAAAATTGTATCTGAATGATTCAAGTAACCTTCCCAAGGTTTACATGTACCCTGGTCGCCTAATTCTTTAGATATGAATCCAATTTAGATATATTGGATGTTGCTATTTAAATTAAAATTAAGGTTATTTACTCACTTGCCTTCTTATAAACTTTGGAAATATTTACATCCCTCTGGATGATTTTTTTTTGTATATATATGAATGAAAAAAATGGCGGTGAAGTGGCATGGGATAAATGTTTTTCTAAGACGTCTACTAGCTTGTCATCTATAGTCTCCACTACCAGAAGATTGAGAATTTTTTTGACTATCCCTTGCACTCCGAGTAGTTGGGGACGTCGCGAGATATATCCCAAACACCCCATGTTGCATTTCCTTCTAGAGCTATCTGTCTTGGACTTAAAATTTACTGCATCGTCCATCCCTTCTTGAATTCGGGAAGAAGGAAATATTTCGTAGCTTCACGAGATAGAAGTTTTATTTTCCCGGAGCGTCGCCAATCTTCTTAAAGAATGCTGTTTAGGTTATCGATCACGTGCTGTCTGCGGGCCTTTGCCGAGACGCGAGCCAGCTCGTTTCTACGCTGGTGTAACGCGAAATTATCAAGTTATTTAATTTTCATAAACGTCCACTTGTGCTATCTGCCTTTTGTGTAGTGAAAGGAGTGAATTATGACACTGATAACGAAGGCCCGGGTCTGAGTTTCCTATTCCGGCACACTCACACAGTTCGCTGCTGCTAAGAGAGGGAAAACTGAGGTGAACATCAAAATGAGAGGGATGTTAATGACATCTCTACACGATAGTAATGAGATCCGAACTCCTCTTTGTTTTAGTGGGTTTCCTTCCATTGGGGGGTTCCTTATCGTCTAACTTGTATCCATTCGGTTGCTCTTTGTTCTGGTGAAAGACCACGAAAGATAAAGGCTGCAACATGTGGCTGCACTTTGATACTTTGTCATCGCCTCCTTTCATGCTACTAAGTTAATTCTTTCACAGATTGCTTTTAGTTAACTTTGTGCTTGTGTAGTGTTGAGGACAGGTGACTTAGGGTTTCGTTTCTGTTAAATAAATTCTCCAACAAAGTACACTTTCTATGCAGGAAATGATTACATTACAGAGACTATTGGAAGGATGAATAAAAGTAAATTTTCCTCTCTCTCCCATACAGCTACTCATCGTTAACAAAATATTAATTAAATTAAAATTAATGCAGATAAATAATCGCAATTACACGGATTTTCAAAAGGATTCCATCATTAAACATTGTTAGAAATTAAAAGTTGTTTTGGCTGGCTACATCTAGAGGGATTTCGTTATTTCGAAGTAGAAATAAAACGGTTTGCCATTTGTAGTCTGCAAAAACATTAAAAGAATGAATTCAATTCAAAATGTTATTCGTATATCAAACATTTAAATAGATGGCCAAAGTTCGCTTAAATTACTTGGCAATATATTTGTTTGCGTTTAAACTTATAAAGGAAAAGTTAAAAAAGAATGTCTGCCACCTTCTATGATGAGACGAAGCCTGAATCTTTGCACTCCACCATCTTGTATCGTTCAATTTTTAATGTGTATTATGGCAGGGTAATTTAGAGCACAACAAAAATATTCCATGAAATAAAAGTTGTTTTATTTTCTCTGTTTTAATTGCACTAATATGATAATTCCGTCCGTTACATTAAGGCTAAAGGATCTAATTTAGTGCTGAGGACAGCAAACGGACGATTTCTTGTCCTTCAATCTACTCCATAACTTAACCTTCATGGCTTAAAACATTCGATACCAAAATATTATAAAAGAAATTTTTTTCTATTTATAATTATGAATGTGTAATTCAATTTTATTTATTATTTATAAATTGATTAATTAATATTAATTTCTTTATAGATTTATTTATTAATAATTTTAATTTTTATTAATTGTATTAATAAAATACCTTTGATTAAAATTTAATTACATCCATATTGTAATATAATATTAATTCTTGAGTACTAATTTATGACACACCATTTAAAGGCTAGAATATCTGCACAAGGAAGGTACATCTCTGGTATTTTCCTCATCTTCTCGAAGACATCTTTTAAAACTTTCAGACTAGGATTTCTAGTGACCTCATCCCATTCATCTTTGAATATCTTACTCTCCCCATCAGTTCCATCTATGCCATACCCTTTTACTCTTGTTGATATTGCTAACAATATTTTCGAAACCAAGTTAACTCTCGCCAAACAGAATCTATCATACTTTACTAAATTTCATTCCAGACAGTTGCAATTAAATTAAAATTTAATTTAATTGCAAGTCACCAAACTTTAGTTGGTGACTTGCAACTAGTATTAGTTGGAAGCAAAAAATCATTTCACCTTGCTACAGACATTAACAATTGATTCTGTGTGGCCAAAGGAATTGTCCAATATGAGGAAATCCTTGCCTTGTCATCAGGGTTCCTTTTTTTTGGCAATCCACAATCAAGCGCTTTTTAAATTGATTCGTAGTGAAGGCTACCCACAAAATGGGTGGTTTTGTGGACAATATATTCGCCTTAGCTTTCTTGAAAATATTTGACACGTTCTTCTTCAGTGTCTTGACCACCTAATACAATGATTCTCAACGGAGTCGAATTGATAAAAAAGTCCTCGCTCCAAGAAAATAAAAATATTTATTTGAATCCTCAAGTGTATCGGATGCCTTAGTGAGGTTTCAGAAGCAGCTGCTACCAGAGATTTTTCTCGAAATTTCCAATCCAACTGGGCTGTGAATCTTCACGTTTCTAAGTCCTTTGTGATTAATCTAATAGGGGTCTGATCAACTGGAAAATGCATATATGTAGCATTTAAACATCATTTTAATATATAATTAAGTTCATGTATGCCACTTCTGATCCAATATGGTTGTTTTACTTCTATTGCAACGCTTATAATAAATGGAATCACTAGAAACATGAGCTCACGACGTATTTATAATTGAGTTACCAACGTGATTAATGTAATGTATTTTAATTTAAAGTATTTTGTTCTTTTGATAGTTCCAATTAGCCAGTAATTCCTGCCTGACACCTCTAATAAATAATAAAAGACGAAAGATGTTACTCCTAACTTTTACAACAAAGGAATTTATATATATATTTTTTAAACCTCTCTTCCTTATTCCTGAAGATTAGATGTGAAAAGTGTGAAGACGGTGTCAGACTGGCGACGCCTACGTATATCAGAAGTCAGAAACTTGTGTCTAAAGTAGGAAACCTTCGCAGATTGTTAAATAGAAAGATCGGTTGTTGGTATGCTCTGTGTCTGTGTCCCCTGACGCTACGTCGACCTACTTTATGGAGTTCCTAACCTTGTAGGGATCGACGTGAGCAACACACACACACACACACATACACACAGTTATGATTATATGTTGTCGTGGTTACGTATATCTTACACAACACGAGCGAAGAATATTAATGAAATTATAAGAGGTGACAGCCAGGAAGAAAACGGAGAGAAAATGAAAAGGAAAGAGGATTACAAGGACACGCTTGTGTATTCTAACAGGGGGAACTTGTACGTGCGAGGAACATATTAAAAAACGCTAGTCGGGTAAACTGCATCGATTTGCTACTCTTGCGTTTGCATAACACGATGCTCGATGCGAATGCAGGTTTACAAAAATCTAACAAAAAAGTGCGCTGTACCACGTCCTTTCTCCATACCTCTCTTTGCATTTTTTTAAAAAATTAGTTCATTTTTGTAGTTCCAAACAAATGAGAGTTAGAAATTAATGGAAAAGATGTAGAGGGAATTCGATCTGTCATTTACCAACCGTTTTATAAAGAACGGGATCAAATCTCAATTTTAAGTAAACCTCGATTTTAAGCAGAGTTCCAGACTAATCGAATCAAAATTACAACCTAGCATTCTGAGGCTTTTCCTTTCAATATTTTTAATCTGAAATGCCTTCTTGGATTTATTAATCGGTTGAGAATTAACTGTAGAGCCTTCTGAACCGCGTTATATAAATTGCTCATTTGTGCCTAAATTTAAATAAAGAGAAATTCAAAGACCTATGAGAAGCCTATCGAAGGATTGTATGTACAATGAATAGAACATTCAACGATCAGATTTAACTGAAAGATTTTTCAGAGGTCTACCATTAGTGTCTGGAATTTCCGTTTGTGTATATCCATTCTGCTTCCACAAGCTCGTGACAGGAGGAGAAGTAGAAAGGGAGAAAGCCATCGCTTCAAAGTACCTACTCGAGTGTTTAAATGATTTACTTTAATGATCATGGAAAAGGTTTTCTCTTTTGATATCTGAAGCAGAATCGCGAGCGTAGAAACATTTCGTTATAGATACGACTAACTCCGTGGCCTTTATTAACATATTCTGCACGAGTTAAGTGGATATTTGCACTTCAGTGACTAAGCGGAAGAGTTTCTGCTATTGGCAAGTAGAGCATGATTACATCCTCTGTGTCTTAATTCGGCATTTCCGGCCTAGTTGGAAGTTATCAGTTGTGGAATTCCCCGTTGGAAAATAAACCATCCAAATAATCAAGGACGAAGTCAGAAAAACTTTGACGGTATCTAAGTGAAGTTTAAGCTGGAAAGTTTCGGAATTTTAATGTCTAGTGGTTAAAACTTGGATTAAATCAGTAGAAACTTAGTCAATGAAATAGACTTTGCCTTTCCTTCACTTTTAGTAACTTAGAGAAGAGAGGATTAGTGCCGTATTTTGCACTTTTGGAAAACCATGGTAGATTAGCATTAGCATTAGTTGAAGCAAGAAAGCAAGCTTATGTAACATCAGCCAAAAGAAACCCTACCCACCCATCTATTCACTCCAAATGTTTGGCTAAGCTATCAACTTCCACAACGACAGATTGAAGTTTGTTCCAGCAATCAACTACCCGCTGGGTAAAGGCAAACTGCCGCACATCTATCCTACAACTATTTTTCTTCAATTTGAATCTATGCCCCTTCAGGTTCGTAATCTGAGCAAGAGGAAGAATCCTATCAGCACTGAGCTTGTTCAACCCATTCAAAGCCTTATACGCCCCAATCAGATCACCTCGCAGGTTCCTAGTCTCCAGACGCCGCAATTTGCAGAACTGAAGCCTTTCTTAGTAAGAGCACCCCCTTTTCTCCCCTCACGAGTCTTGTTGCCCTTCTTTGTACTCGTTCTGACAACTCTACATCCTTTTAAAAATGAGGCCTCCAGATCTGTGTACAGTACTCAAGTCGTAGCCTGACCATTGCATTATACAAAGAGTATTAGTAAATTAATAAGAAGAGTTTACCTCAATTATACAAAGAGATAATCACCTCCTTATCCCAGCTAGCAAAATTCCTATATATCATTGACAATACACCTTGACCTGCTCTGGGAGCCCGTCTGCACTGCTCAGAGAACTTTATGTCTGACTGCACAATTACCCCCAGGTCTTTTTAATTCCTTACTTCCCCGATTGTAGTGCCATACTATTGGTACATTACTCTGCGGTTTCTGCTTTCATTATGCAGTAATTTGCATTTGTCAACGTTGCTACTTCTCAGCTCATCTGTAGTTGCAGATGGGCTGAGCTGCCACTTCTCAGCCCATCTACCCAACATTTCTAGATCGTGTTGCAGTAGCGTACTGCTTTTGCTGTCATTAACAACCCTGCCAACCTTTGTATCATCTGAAAACTTGGACATTAAGCCTGATATACCTTCATCAATATCATTGATAAATACGCAAAACAACAATGGGCCCAGCACCTAATCCTGGGGGATTCCACTAATAACATTAGTCCATGAAGAGCAGTGTCCATTGATTACCCCTCTCTGTCGTCTCCCACTCAATCACCCTTTTATCCATTGTAGCAACTTACCCTTAATGCCATACCTCTCCAATTTGTACAGCAGTCTTCCATGTGCAACAGTGTCAAAATATTTCCTGAAATCCAAGAATATGATATCAAAATTATTTTTTATATCCAGTTCCTTTGTGACCACATCATAGTATCTAATAAAATTGGTCAGACAAGATCTGCCCTTAACAAACCCATGCTGTGTCTGAACCGTTACTGCAGTCTTGTCTAGATGATCCTGCAATGCTTCTTTAATCAGTGACTCCATTATTTTCACCGGAACAGAAGTGTATGTTTGGTAGAAATGTATGGAAGACTCATGTTACTCTTTGAACCCCCCCCCACCTCCTTTGTGAATTTGGGGCACATATGCACATCTACAGTGCATCCTTGGATTCAGAGGACCTCCCCTGAATCCTAGGATGCTCTCAAGATAATTTCCTTACGTACTAATCTAGGGAAATCTAATCTCCCTCACCTGAGGGGACCTGATATCTGGTAAAAACTAACAGTTATCGAGGGGAGGGCAGGCCGTTATAATGATTTATCCACAACGCGTGACAGTCTTAGATAATTCAAATATTCTTCGTAGTTTATTTTACTTAAGCATAAACACTGAGATAATTTTTAAAAAATACATTACAGCGGTTATTTAATTTGAATGGCAAAAACTGATTACACCTATTACTCTAAATAAAATATTACGCCTTAAAGTTAGGTGACAACCTTATACCACACATAAAACACATAAGAATGAAAATAAGAAGATACTCAGCCTTAGTGGCTAGGATTAAGAGGAAGGATTGGGGATTGAAAAAACGAACCCTAATACTATATTATAAGTCAATCTTCAACCCAGCAATAATCTACGCAACTGCAGTATGGTACACAAAAACATCACTGGTAACCAACAAGAAAATCCTGGACATGACACATAGGACCATCCTATTGACAACCACACGAGCTTGCCGCACGGTAAGCACACGTGCACTGCAGGTGCTTGCTGGAGCGCTACCCCTGGATTTAGAAGCTGTGAAAGCAGGACTGCTCTACCTGTACTCAAAGGGAGTGCCCGCAAATCATCAGGACTTCACAGTCAACCCAGCAAGCAATCAAAAAACGGAAAAGCCCGACTACAGACCTACCTCCTTCAGGAGTGGCAGCAAAGATGGACAGAGACGACAAAGGGCGAGATCACTCGTAAATTCTTTCCAGAACTGAACAAATTATACCCAAGGCAACCGGGCTGGTTCTTCCCGGGCTTGCACCTGACCTCGTTACTCACAGAACATGGACCCTACAACCAGAAACTGTTCGGCTTCGGCCTCGCCGATGATCGAAATTGCACGTGCGGGGAGGTCGAAAGCTGGGACCACCTGCTTTACAACTGCCCACAATAGGAAGATCTCAGATGCACCCGCATCACGAAAATCCATTACCTCCCCAAAGGACTTGAACATCACTTCATTGACACGGAAAAGGGGTACGCGCTTTCCCAGTATGTACAGGACCTCTTCGCAAGGAGAAGGGTGTTAATTGCCATACATCGAGACTGATAGCACAGTAACATAAACAAATCGCACGAGACAGAGACAACTCCTGGAAAAGAAAACTGTGGAAGAAAAGAAAATGAACGGAAAAGAAAGGAATAAAGAAAAGAAGAAGAAAAGAGAATGAACGAAAAAAAAAAAAAAAAGGACAGGGATCTGCCCCATGAGTGTCCCAACCTGAATCAAGTGGACAAGAATAGAGACAACAAACTGCAGCCTAGCTCCCAAAGCCTCACGGCAGCCTGAAGAGGGCACCCTAGCCCCCTTCACCTTTAAACCCTACTCCCCTGGGGAAACGATTCTCTCGTCCCACACCCTCATTTCTACTCTGGTGGGGCATGGGCATGCCACACTGAAACTTGGGGCTGTCTTCCCTATTGGCCCCATACTTCTGTCCCCCCCCTCTCTATCTTAATGCTAGCGAAGCCCCACACACCTAAATTTGAACACATCCAAAATATCTTCGCCCACGTCCCAGCCCAACTCAAGCGACGTCAACCCCACGATTGACGCTGGTATGTGTATGCACATTTGTGTGTATACATGTACTTGTATACACACATACATACATGCAATATAAATACAATATAAGAATTATTATTTTTTTATTATTATTTTATTTATTTATCTTTTTTATTTTTATTTTATTTACTTTCTTTTTTTTTTTAAGGTCCAGGCCACTGAAATCTCAGGAAATTAGGTGGCAGGACCTGCCAGAGTAACTTAAGTCTACTGGGTTCCTGGTCTGCCTCCACGGGGCGAAGGTGGGGCAAGGTTGGGCCTCAGCAGGGGTCCAGCAGCTAAACGACCAAATGAACAACGGTACACGGCACTACACATATACAATATCCATACACTTTTAAATCTCTGACATTTCCAGTGAACTGGTACACCCACAATGAAAACTACGCGAAAGATGGGGGAAACCCCTAGTGCCGTCTGACACTAAATACACCTTACACCTTACTGCCACTGAATCAGGAGATGTGGCAATTAATTAGAAAGGTATGATTATTTCAACCAAAGGGAGTATTTATTTATTAATAATGAATACTCGCTAACAATCAGGATGAAAACCCTCTCTTCTCAAAGTGTGCTCCTTTTATCTTATGCAGTGCTACAACTGTATGCAAATCAGTATATCAAAATAACATTTTGATAATTCGTGGAAAGATTACAATACATAAACTCCTCATGCTGAGGAGACTGTTAATTAGTGTTGGTGGTATTCCGACCATACACTCAAAAAATAATCCGAAAACTGCTCACGGACACGCATTAATCTGAAGCGTACGTGGACACTTTCGTAGCGTAAGATTGGCTTGAGCAGGTTTCGTCCATGGCGAAAATCTTAACACTTGCGGTCAGATTTTATTACTTATTCTTTGTTCAGTGGGTGTTTTCCCCTACCTCAATAATTACTTTCATTGCCCACGTCTCCATATGGCGGTGTTTGGGTTTAATCCCATTATCCAGAGCACGTGAACTGCAGCTTAATTCTGGATTGGTTGGGAGATAATTTCTTTGGTGTGTATGAGCATTCTTGACAGACCAACGAGGTCACCTACATCCTTGGAGTGCGTCAATTGGCAAAACTGGGAGGACTGTACAATGTGGCTATTAAATAATGAGACCATTGAAAGAAAATAAATAGAATGAAACATTTTGTACCTTACAAGTTATCAAAATAATTATCTTGGGCTTGCACACACTGTTCCATACGTTTCTTCCAAACACAGAAACATTTCTAGAACTCATCGTCTGTAAGCCCTTCGGTCATTTTTTTGTGAATGTCTTCAGTGGACTGAAAATGGGTTCTTTTAAGTACATTTTTCAATTTAGGGAAGGTAAAAAAGTAATAAGGGGCTATGGCTTGACGAGTAGGGTGCAGTTTACATGCAGAAATTTGTTTTTTGGCCAGAAACTGGCGAACAGAGAGCGCCTTGTATGTTGGAGCATTGGCTTGATGGAGCATCCAACCATCCTTCCATAACTCAGATATCTTCCTTCGAATTTTTTCACGCAGCCTTGACAGAACTTCAAATTAGTATGGTGGATTAACAATCTGATTTGGTGAGACGTATTCAGAGATAATAATTCCTTTAATATCGAAGAAAACAAGAAGCATGGTTTTAATTTTTGGCTTTGACATTCTTGCTTTTTTTGGTATAGATGACTGTTTTGTTTTTCATCGTATTGACGGTATTTTAGTTTCTGGGTAATACTGGAACAGCCAGCTTTCATCGCAAGTAATTACCGTACTCAGAAAGTTTGGATCTTCAATTTTTTTTCAAAACGTCTTCACGAACTCAGAGTCTTTCTCATTCTTTGATCTCATTCAAAATTTTTGACACTATCTAGGCACACACTTTTCTCATGCCTAAATTTTCTGTTAAAAATTATCTAACTGTTTCTTTGTCCATACTGAGTTCTCATGCAACCATTCTAATGCTTAAACGACGATCACTTCTAATCAATGTCCTTATCCCGTCCACATTTTCATGGATGCCAAACGGCCTGGTCGATTATCATCTTCCACATTCTCTCTTCCTTCTTTTATGGATTTCAAGTGCTCGAGCTCTTAACAGTATCTTCCTCATAAACTTGATGTAACAACTCATAACTCTCAGTTGGTGATTCTTAAATTTTGTTAAACTTTTGACGTTGATTCGTTGTTCGATTCTTTTGCCTATCATTTTTCTGGCAAACTGCAAAAACACAAGGTAATGAAAACTTGTCTCACTGCAAAGTGAATGAGCATGTTGGAACATAACTTGGTAGACAATTAGAGAAAGCTTCAAGGTCAATTTCTGTGCCTTTGTTGGAGCTTGATGTATAGTGGCTGACCTTGCAGTCTCGCTGTTTAATAACCACACCTTGTATTTATATACAGATGTATATATCATTCTTTTAAATGCACTACTTTATTTAAATTTACTTTTGAAATACTGTACATAATCTAGCTAGCCCGGTGTGACCGCCATCTTGAGTGGCGGTGGCACAGGGCCAGCTCAATATCTATTTTTACCTAAAAATGTATTCGCGTTTTTGTGTTTATTCCTTATATTTTGAGCACCAGTGTAATTGCAATTAATTGAGAATACTCAATAATCATCTCATTTATTACCATCTACTTTCTATGAGTGCATCTGAGTTTGAGGAAGGCACCCAGACTACAAATTACTGGCGGTATTCAGCGATAACTTTTATTTTCCTTTTAAGAGCCCATTTATTCTCTTTTTCAATCATCACCTCTACAAGTTGGCTCGGAAAAGTGGTTAAATAATAAATTGCAGCAGTTAAAATAACCGAAGCAAGACCAACTGTACGTTGTGGTCTTAACTGATAACTTGTTCCTATAGTCTATAAAAGGGAAATGGTCCAGTCAGTGTTTTCTTTTTCTTTTTCTTTTTTCGCCACTGAGGGTAGCAGTATATGTGTGTAACTTAGAAACTGATGACACATTTGTCACACCAAATCGTTTTACTTTCTTCTCTCTATCTTTTTCTTAATACAAACTGTGCAATGTGATCTCTTGTGGCTTTCTTTGAGAAGCCCGGAAATATAGATCATGTTTGATGAAACATGGCACCATTAACAGACCTTTGTGTAGTCACCCAGTTTATTTGGTGAACGACTCCACGCTAACCATCAACAATGCATTTAAAGTGATGTAGTTTTTTAAAACTACCTCGGATCGCATAAAGACATCATCAAAGACAACTCAGATAAGAAGATCAATTCTTTTCTCATTTAAATCTGTCTTTTATGATGCAAAATAACTTTTGGAACTTTATACGACATTAAAGTGCAACTCCTAAATAGAAATTTAATCCACTTCCTCAGCTGCATACTGGAACGTAACGGAATTAAGGTTCTTTTATATTGGAATTGAGAATAAAGAGTCCAATTATGGAGGGTACACGACATTGAAGGTGGGGATGAAGTAATTATTTTCTAAAATTTCTATCCTTTCCTCAACCGCTGACAAATATCTAAATCCGTTTGAGATATGACTAAGGTAATCTTCAAGCCATCATCTATGGTACCTTGATACTATAGATTTCAACAATTCGTGTTGGATTGTCATAAGAATAGAAGAAGAGCAAAACCATGCAGGTATAATAATAAAAGTACATACACTGGCCAAAATAATTAGAAACTTTTGCAGTTTGCATCAACAGTTAATTGAACGTACTGCATGCAAATGAAAGTTGCAACGTGGTATTACCACAAGTTCCGTGGTATCAGATAAATACTAGACGCTTTTCCTAGGGATTCTTGGTTGATCTGGTCATGGGGAAGACAGGTGATCTCTCCGATTTTTAGAAAGGTGTTATTGGTGGAACACGGTTTCAGAATTCCCACACCAGTCTCACGGGACCAGCGTCAACAATCCCACTCCAGGCGGTAAGAAGACCAAATGTGTTATCATCTGTCATTATCGGTGGGTGCTGTTTAGCAGCGACGATCTGGTGATAGCAGGTGGGGGCTCTGCCCTTTGCAACAATCGTGAGCATTTGCCAAATGGCAATCCAACAGTGGCCCTGTGGCCAGCGTCAGCAACAACAATTCCACATCGAGTCAGCAGTCCATCCGGTCCGTTTTTATCTTACACTGGCATGAGCCACTGTCAGCAACCCCACATCACGCCATGGCACCTGTTAACTATGGCTATGCGGGTGCAGCCATATTTAACAGGAATAACTAAACTAACTTAAAAGTTTGTTCAGAGAACGCGCGCCGTCGTCGACCAAATAAAAATCAAAATGGAGGAAGAGCATATTGACATACTAACTGTTCAAGAGCCTTACACCCACGGGGTTAGGATTCAAGGGTAACGCTGCATCTATAGGACTGTAAACTCTTGAACAGTTAGCATGTCACCATGCTCTTCCTCCATTTTGAGTTTTATTTCGTCGATAACGGCACACGTTCTCTGAGCGTTATCTGAACGAACTTTAAAGCATGGCACCTGTCCCTATTATGGTGGTGGGCCATAATAAATAATAATGTCACATTAGAGTCACCCGGAACATTAGTTCAACTACCCATGTGTATTATGTTCGTTAACTACATGTGTTCTCTGGACGATTTGCCTGTTTTGCAGGACGAAAAATCAGAAACCTTGCTCTCTATGCATTTGACTGACTAACTGAGCCACGGAGTGAAAAAAGCCATAAAAGTTCCTCGTGTCATTGAGGGATTCGAATTCAGGCCTTTTCCACCCGTTGTTGGAAGGACGGTGACGATGCCACTGTGCTACCCTGCAAACGGTTGTGGGCAATAATTCAATTTTGCCTTATATTTGATTAACTGTCCCATGGTATACAGTGAATTTGAAACCTCTTACAGTGTTGAAATTTCAGCCTCGTCGACTTGCAGTTAGCACACGTTAGCTCTGTATATCTATTTTTGCACTTTGAGTGGTCGTGGCGTCTGACAGCGCAATATCTGCATGTACTGTCCTTAGGGTTACATAATTTTATGTGATGTGTGACCGAAGTGGAAGCATTTAAATCGCTTTGTAAGATAATGGACTATAAGCCGTTTTAGCTCGTATAGGCTATGGCAGTTGACGGCCGTTACAGGTACCTATGCTCACTACGAGACTTAAGAAACGTCAGCAGCAACACTCGATCATTGACATGTGGAAATCTGTCACCTGGTCTGATGAATCCTGTTTCCAACTCTATCTTGCTGATGAGCTTATCTGCATTTGGAAAAAAGCAACGTGAGGCCCTGGTACTTGGATGTATCGTTGGTGTTCTGCAGGCTAGAAGGAGGATGTTATAGTTTGGGAACTCTTTTTGTGTTCTGGGTCCTCTGATCACCGTCAATCAACTGCTAGATGGAAAGTCTACTTTTCTGTCTTCGCTGAACAACCAAACATCCCTTCATGATGACAGTGTATCCAGACAATTCCTGCATCTATGAACAAGACAACACGCCATATCTCAAGGCCGGCATGTTGGTAACTAGTTTTAGGAACATGACAATGAAGTCTTCGTTCTCTCATGGCCTCCCAACTCAGCCGATCTCAATTGAGCATGTTTGGGACCTGCTGGAAAAGGACATTCGATGCTACGCCATCCACCTGACAAGGTACAGGCATTACTGGACACATTGTGCAACACGTAGATAGAACTGCTACAGGACACCCTGAAACACCTTGTGGAGTCCATGCCAAGACGTGTATGGGCTGTTTTGAGGACAAAAGGTAGCCAGCCTTACGAGATAATCTGCAGGTGTTGCTGCAAAGCCAATTCAGTGTATATTGTTTTCTCTGGTAGGTTTGCATTTTGTGGAATATCAAAACCAAATCACCGAGAAATAAAAGCATAGAACCCTTATCCGATAACGATTAATTCAACCACGGTGTGAAATAAAGAGAAACATTTCGAAATATAAATTCAAATAGTTTTCGTGATTTTTATACCATAGATTCAGTTGAAGAAAAGAGGACATTGACTTAGTAAACAGTTTAAGTTGGATATCGATGTAAAGGCTTAAATCCCTGTTCTTAATGGGCGACAATTGCTCCAGATGGAAGTAATATCTCAAGGAGATTGCGCTTTGGCCACTGTCCGAATTTTGCTACCCAACTTGCAATTTCTAAGCTACGATTGCTATTTTTATTTTATTTTCAGTGTTAACAGAACAATTTACAAGACAACTTTCTTTCAACGCTTAATTTCCGGAGTGCGATCAACTGTTCTCAGCTTCCATGTTTGTTTATTTTACTTTTTTTCTTTTCTTTTTTCTCCCCGTCTTGGAATGGCAAGACTTTTAAACGTACCACCACCACCACTTTGTTAAATAATGAGATTCCTTAAGAAAACACGCCTTATACAACTGGGTATCAGAGTCGAGTAGTTGCTAGGGCAAGCCTCTCATCTAACGACAGCTTTAAAGAAACAACTGGTGCGGAAAATCCATCACAGAAGACAAACAGATCGATCCTCACACATCGGTAACTCTGAGCAGATACAGTTAAGAGACAACTTGGCTCTAAATGAAGCCGGACCAACTGTAAATGTCACTTTTCCTGCAATCGCTGTTTTTATGATAGGTTGTTTGTTTTTCGATAGATTATTATTATTTTTTTAGTTCTTCTTGTTCTTGCCCTTTCAGAGATGACAATATTTCTATTTCCGTCAAAGAAAAGAAAAAAAGAAGGATATCAAATTACTTGCCGCAGTCATCCGTTTTCCCTTCACAACCACAGCATCCAAAAATCAAAAGCGGCTGTTAAAATCCCAGCAACATTTATCATAGACATCAACGTTTATTTAGCCTTCTGTTAGCCTTAAACATCTCAAAGTTCGTTTGACTTTTCTGAAATGTAATCTCAGTTAGTCTCGGGATGAAAAACAATTAGGAAAAATTAATATAAAATTATATCTCGCGCAAGAAAAAAAAGTTGTTCTTGTTCCCCTGTACTGAGTTAGAATGCCTGTCTAATTGTCCTTTCAAAAGTCTTAAATAAGATTATACAGTAGAAAGCATTTAAGAAGTTCCACTTTGAGATGTCTCTAAAATGAAGAAATTCTTTGGTGTTAGAAATATTAAATTCACCTTCTTAATTTCTTTGTTTGCTCCATTTGATTTACAATAAAGTACGCTGAGTGGACAGAAATCATGGGATACCTACCTAGTAACGGGTAGGCCCACCTTTCGCCCGGATAAGGGCAGTCACACGGCGAGGCATTGAGTCCACTAGTTCACGAAAGCGTTCCACAGGTATTTCCATCCATGCTTGCTGCAACGCTGTCCATAATTCCTTCGCATTCCTGGGTGGAGGATCCAAAGTTCGAAAGGACCCTTCCACAGCATCCCAAAGATGCTCTACACGGTTCATGTCCGGTGAACGGGGAGGCCATTTCATGGTGGTAAAATCTGCGCAATGCTCTTCGAGCCATTCTAGTCACCACGGCTCTGTGGGAGGCGCATTTCCCTGCTGAAAAAGTCCATTGCCCTGTAGGTGTACGATGACCATGAAGGGATGCAATGGTCTGCAAGGATGGACACGTAACCTGGATCGTTCAGAGATGCGTCTAGACGTACCAGAGGTCGAAACGTGTACCAGTTGAACTCACGACGTTTATCCGTAATGACATCGAATTACCATCTACATTAATGCAGTGAACCTATATACCTGCCAAGCGTTGGGTTTGTCCACTAGCGAGAGGGGTGACAGCGTCGCGTTGCCCAAGAACCAGGTATCCCATGAATTCTGTCCTTTCAGCGTTTGTGTACAACGTTAAGTTTTTGTACAAAGTTAAGTTAACGTTATACAAAAAGAGTTGGATTACTTTTAGAGTCAATGCTTTCAGAGCTGAAATAAAAATTTAACAGAAAGAGGAATACCAATTCTAAAGTAAATGTTTTATATTAGCTTTTTACAGGAAAAAAATTAAAAGAAAAAAATACTGTCAATTAACATTTCTGTGGTAAAGTTTGGACGACTAATGAAATAAAATAATTTATAAAAACTGTCCCATCTTAAAACGAATTATTATAAATGTAATAAATAAAGCAGTTAGACAAGTTAAACATAACTATTAAGAGCAACTTCTCTTAAGTAAGAAGAACATACAAAACATTGAAAAGAAATTAGAAACATTGTCGGGTAAAAATAAAAATTGTGCACTTTGTGACAAAATAATTTATATAAATTAGCGAAGATTTTAAGAAAGAAAAGAAAATCAAATTAAAGAAAGACAAACAAGTTCTGCAAATGCTTTTTAGTTAATAAAAAATGGCGAGAGAAAACATTTGTAAAATAAATGTGTTAAAAGCAAGACGAGAGAAATATTGGATTTTCCATTACTCATTCCCAAATCCAAAAGAAGGAAAAAGAATATCAGAGATGGTTGGATACAAATACGATACAGAGGATGGAAAAAATATTTGCTCTAAAATGAAATACAATAGTTTGTATTGTTAAAAGTTCTAAATTATTTTATAAATTACATAAATTTTAAAAAAATTCTAAAGTGTTTAGCGACTGCTAAAGTTGCACCAATTCTTAAAAATGATGAAAAATAAATTGTAATAGATCCAGTAGAAAATTTTTGTTTAACGTTTTCATTGTCAGCCATTATCTGGCTCTAACAGAAAGGCTGAACCTACGATGTCCTGTCATCAACTGTCTCTTCAGGTTGCTACAGCCACGGGTGAAAACGCTTCAAACCGGATTGTATTAAGGAGGCTCAATGGACTAAGTGGACTCTACGCAAGGAAGCCAATGGTATGAATCCCATTAATCCCCAAACCACCGCAGAGCTCGTCGAAACTGATCCCAGGAACATGTAACTTGGGACCCTGACAAATGAGGTACAGTTTTGTTCTCTGATGAGTCCCATTTTAGCCTACAAACAGATTCTAGACGTTATTTCATCTGGAGACAACGAGGAATGCGCTACCACCCCTCCAACATCAGAAAAAGGGACACTTGCTGTATTCTCGTGTGAGGCAGAATAATGATCAATGACCGTATCCTCTCTTCATGTTTTCCATATGGATACTGTAACTGCTCAAAGATACCGAGACCAGATCCTGCGCGACTTTTTAGGAGTGTGGTTGGCCCAGATTTTCTTTTCATGCACGACAACGCCACTGTACATAGAGCTCAAGTGGTGGAGGAATATCTTGAAACTTAAGATATCCAACGACTGCCGTGGCCAGCACGATCATCAGACTTAAATCCAATCGACCTTGGGCGTCGCATTGCACGCCGACAGCCAACTGCTCGGTTACTTGGTGAGCTGAAGTGTGCGTTGGTGGGAGAATGGGATTTGTTGCCACAGACTCTTATAGACACCCTTGTATCGAGTAGGGTTCACCGCTATCAGGCCTGTTTAGCCATTGGAGGGAATCACACGCAGTACTGATGTCATGTGACCATATTTGCGAGCATCTTGTATCGATTTCTGTAATGCGGCCTTCTTGGTAATTCGTATCCAGCCCCTATAAAAGTCCCTTATACCTGTCCGAAGTTTCTCGCTGTCTCCTCATTTCATCGTTATTCTGTGGTACACCGTCATACCAAATTTTGTCCGCTTCATTGCAAGCTGCACGAGTTACATCAAGTGTTCTGTTCATTTTGTCGAGTAGTGTAGTATTCGCTATATAATGCAAGGAAGCCACAGGTTTTTGCTGCATTGACAAAAAAAAAAAAAAAAAACACCAAGTAGATTAAAAAACATAAATTATATGCTTCCATTCTCACACAAGTAACTATCCAGTTGACCTTTGAATTTATTCAAAGTGTCAGCCTCAACTACCTACCAGTACGAGGGGAAAGTTGTTCCAGCAATCAACAACTCACTGGCTAAAATAAAACTTCCTACAATCTAATCTAAATCTCCAGCCCTGTAATTTGAATTTATGATACCTAGTTCTGGAATTGGCCATTGCACAAAACAGAAGGAACTGGAAAGTTGCTGAAGAGGCCTTCATCCTGCAGTGGATTGAAAATGGCTGATGAGTTCTGGAATTCTTTGTAACAGTGAGGATTCCACCTTCGTTCGTTTTACTAATCCCTCTCAAAGCCTCGGTCACCTCCGAGATGCCTGATTGCCAAGCCCTATGGCCCACATACTTGGAGTCTTTCCTCGTACGGTCGTCCTGCTGATCTCACTATTCGAGTTGCCCATGTTTGGGCGCTTTAAAGAAGCTCAATGTCTTTTTTCAGATGAGGTCCCCATATTTGAACACAGTATTCCAAATATGTTCTTACAATTGCCTTACACAGTGGGATTATGACCTCCCTATCTCTACAGCATAACGTTCGATAAATCATCAACAGGACACCATGGGCTTTCCTGGCTGCCTGTTTGCACTGTTCAGAAAACTTCATATCTGTCCTTATTGTAACTCCGAGATCCCTTTCCTTCTCCATTACTCCTCCATTTTTAATTCAACCCCACCAAGTGTACTGTATATTGTACTTGTTTTCCAGTCTGAAAATAAAGGTGCCACAATTATGCGTTGTACATAATCGATATGCTCTTTTTAACTAAATGAATACAAGCTTCTCATGGCTGATCATTTTCGAATTTCCAAATAAATGACAAAAAGTGGAATTGCAAATCCAGTTTCGGTATTCGTCAATAGTTAGCAGCAGGAAATAAACGAACTCACCAGAGAATAGGCGCATAGAGACAAAATATGATGACACCTCATGGCCAAGGTTACTCTAATACAAAACCCGTTTTGAACGACCATAATCGTTTGCTATTCCTCTACCGTCATACTTGTGAAAATAAGCTTTGTTCTCTTCTTCATGTCAAACTCAATGCTTTGTGCTTTTGTGCTGTCCTGCGATACCCCAGGGGATTTGAAGATTGGGTTCGAAACCATTGCTCGTTCTGGCCGTTCCAAATGGTTTTCGATTCCGAAGAAAACAGTCCCGACATAGTCGGGTGGTCAAGAGCAAGGCTGCATTAACAAGCGAATTTGATGAATGAACCAGTTCGAGTTCGTGTGACTGCTAAATATGGTTAACGTTTGCATTCAGTGTCGAATTGTTGCGACAAATCGCAACATGTTTGGTTACCGATGATCACAGAGAGCGACGAGTTCTCTCGTGTCAGAATCTTCGACATGATGTTGCTGACCCACAGTTTGTTCCTTCCATCATTACTCGTGACAAAAATCATGATCAAAATCGGAAACGATTAAAGCTTGAAAAGAACAGTAGATGGAGGTTGGCAGAGGGGTTTAAGTTTGACATTGACTTTTGTTAGACTTAATGATAATGTGCGATGGAAGTCATGTTGAGATGATGTTATGGTGGCCAATAAAGACACTGCTTTCACTCAGTGCTTGGTAAGTTTTATTAATTTCAAATTATAAGACGTTATTGGCTTAGAAATAGTGAAGTTATTTTCGAATTACCTTGTATACGAATGGTGTAGTTTTAATGATAAAATGCATATGCAAAATACAAATGCATATGTATGAAAATGAAAGCACTGCTGTGACCAAAAAATGATAAAAATAGGTACAATAAAAAACTTTACTGCTAGCAATAGAAAAGATTTGATTAAGAATCGTTTTGGTTAAGTATCAACATAAAAAAGGGAAATGCACCACTGGTGCTTCCTAAAAGGACGAAGAGAAAAAGAAGAATTATAATGACATAAGGAGATAAGTCTAGTGCACAAGACTATTTTCTTTGGAATTTTCGGTGGGAGTAGCACATCACAGATAGTGACTGATAAACGCCTATCTTGGAAAACAAAGCTATAAAATGCCCCGATTTAAATTTAAGTTAAATCTGGTCATTAAATTACAAATTTTCCTTCGAAAAGCACATGCAAATATCGTGCTTTTACTTAAGGATTGCTTACCAGTGGCCACGCAATCAGGTTAGTGATCTCAAGGCAATCTGGGTTACACTTTCCATGGTGGAGCTACGGCATGAGAAGAGTACTTGTAAAAATTTCGATTCCACAAAAGAGTACCAGCGTGAAAGAAGCAGGAGACATGAAAGAAATAAAGTTTTAAAGTTATATGACTTTTATATTGATATGTTAAAATAAAATATGTATATATTGTATTTATTTATTTTTGGCTGCCTGTAGGTGGCGAACCATTGCCTATTCGGAGATTAAATTTGAGACAGAGAGCGTTTATGCCAACGCTTTTCAACCTTTTTTTAAGGATGTGACCCATTTTGACAATTTAGCAGTGGAGATTGAGGAAACCCCTGATGCCGTTAGACACGAAAACACTTTACACTTTGACAATTTCGTAAACTTCGCAGCATAAGTAAATTCAAACCCAGAAAGAAGGTTCTTCACTGGGAAAAATTCTTTGAGAATTATGACAACAAATGTGCCAAATGAACGCTATTTTCATATTACACCAAAAGGGGAAAAAAAATGAATATCCCTGTTCTTAAATTGATCGTGTTTGCTATTTAATACTGTATTAGTGTTAGTCAGGTCAAATGATACAAGAGCCGACTTTTTCTGCATCAACAAAATACAATATTTATGCTATTCCCTGTCCCATAAGCCAACCATCCAATTGAGCCTTGAATTTAGTCAGAGTCACTGCATCTACCACATTGGGAGGCAACTTATTACGCTGTTTGGCAATCTACTACTCGTAGGTGAACTGAGATCCAGTTCAATTAGATCAGCCTTAGGTATGTCTTCGTGGGGTAGCACAGTTGGTAGAACCACCGTCCTCTTCACTCTGGCTGCCGAAGACCTGAATTCAAATCTCATCAGTGACGCGAGGAATTTTTTTTGAGTCTTTTTCACAAAGCAGCTGAGTTAGTCGATTTCATGAGAGGGTAGTATAGTTTTTCTCCAGAAAATTCGGGTTCTCGTCCAGCAAACGGCAAATCGACGAAAGAATACACGCAATTTACAGACATTATATACACGGTGTAACATGGCCTATGTTGCTGACATGCCTACAACAACAACCAACTTTTTAGATGTCCAGTTGTCAAACTTTCTAAGCCATTCTTCATGCTTTGCAGTGCTCAAAGAACTTCGCCCTCCTTTGAACCTTCTTCGGAAGTTCTACTTCTCTTTTCAACTGCAGTCTCCAAACATGAATACAATATCGTCTTATACCGAGGGATAATGACACCCTCATATGTTTTTCTCCACTAGCAAAGGTCCTATATATGATGGATAGGACATCGCGTTCCTACCTAACCGCCTGTTCACACTGAATGGAAAATATCATGTCAGATTGAATATTAACACCTAAGTATAAATATATATATATATTTTTTTTTGTGGTGAACCACTTTTAGCTCCCATACTCCTAGCTTATACGTGACTCTAGGATTTTTTTTTCTCTAAACATTTTCTCTAAACAAATTTAGAATCATTAACCTTTAGTTGCCATATTTGGGACCATATACAATCGATCGAAGTGTTTTTGATGCATCATGGCCTAGCTTGGACCACTTCTTCAACCTTCAAATCATCAGCAAACTTTGGCAGGTTATCTCGGATGCCCTCGTTAACATCATTTATGAAAATTATACGGGAAGGGAATCAAAATTGTTCCCTAATGGACTTCCACCTATTATTACACTGGTCTATGCTGAAGGCTAAGCATTTATAACCCGTGGCTCCTATTTTTTAGCCATTTGCAATCCAGCGTAAGATTTCGTCAGTAACTCCAACTTATTCCTGTTTTTCTAGCAGCCTTACATCAGGGACTCTATCACCAACTTTATTAAAGTCTAGGTATATAATGTCAAGGCTGTTAGCTGCATTTCCAACTGCTTAATGACTACATCATAGTAATTTACCATATTGACCAGGCATGAACCCATGCTGGAATCTAATCACGATACCATTCTTGTCGAAGTGGTCCTGAATGGCCTCCTTAGCCACAGACTACGTTATCTGTTCTACCACAGAAGTCAAACTCACTGGCCTATTGGTACTCAACGCCTCTTTAGTATTATCTTTTGAATGGGGAGACATTAACACGTCTCCCTCAACATTTCCAACATTACCATACACTAACATGCAGCATTTTAAGTATAACTAAACATATACCATCCTTCCGTGGAGTCTTGTCCTCTTTTAACCTCAATAGCTTTCCTATGAAACGCTTCTCTCAGATAATTATATCGCTTATTTTTCCTCACGGCATTGACCGCATTGGAACTCAGGTCTTTTCTACCCAGTATTGGGAGGACGGTGGCATTCAGAGCTAAGAATTTGAGATACTAGTGAACCATCAAAGTCTAGAATATATCTTACTGACTGTACTCACTTCGGCACTTTGAAAACCTCTACCACATGATCCTTGTACACTCTCTTCAGGGCCGAACTGATTGACAAGGCTCTCATCATATACCCCCTCCTATGGTGTCTGGCTAGAATTGCAGACACTTTCAAATTTAACCCTAACTCCTGCCTTTTTTTCAACATTGGCCTGTACTTGTTAAATAAGTTCCCAGCTCTCCTAATCTTAATGTCATTAGTGGCATTCAGTGCCAATATGTGCAACGATATCACGTTTTGTGCCCTTAAAAGATAATATCCATAAATCAACTTTTGTCCCCTGGCAGACATACCCTGATCCTATTCCACCTATCCCCTTTGTACAATATATTTCCCGTTTTCTTGACAATATAGCCACCGAAAACTAATAGTTCCTTTGGGATCAGAGTATTCTGCTTTGGGGGTTGCCGCTGCGTTGCTTGATGATCAATTTGTGATAAATTAAAATTTCGCAAGCAATTAAGGGAAGAAATTATTCTTTGATGCGTAATTTAAGAATTTCGATCGTCCGATGCGAGTAACTCATGACCTCTATTATGCAATTTCCGGATCGTTCAGTTTATAGTAATTTCTTTTCAATATGCTAAGTATGTACGCATTCAATAATTTTTAATTAAAACCTAAAAAGTTCAAGTTCAAAGTTTTTAAAATGTATTTCGAAGCGTATTTCCATGTTATGCATAAAATTTTTAAGTTTATAAAATGTACTTCTATCATAACATAAAGGTATGCTGCATTTAATGGTAATTGAAAAAACTTTACAATAATTTACGGAGGCTTTTCTTCTTCAAGAAAAAATACCTTCAGTACATCGAACATTTTTAATATTCCATGGATTGCTCACTAACTTATTAAACCATACTTCTAAAAATAAAATTCTCAAAATTACAAATTCCGATGAACTGGAAATGAAAATAACATCGAATCCTTGAACCAGATCAATGGAGGTTGCAAGGTCTACCACAGACCAAACTTTCTGACTGCTGTTCACATTGAACTTCGCATTTTAGCCCGTGGATGGATACTCTCTGAAGGATGGCACAGCAGTCACATGCAAAATCCACCATCAAGACTATAGAAGGGAAGGTGGAAAGTATATATCCAGCTATTATTGTTATTTCCTTGGAATCAACTCTTGTTGAACTTAGCAGATATAGTTTAAGATTGAGAATGAGATCCTGCAAGTAGGATTGATGAAAACTCTGAGTTTGAGAGATTACCTTTAAAATTTTGGAATACCGGGATAAAATAATGAAAACGGCAAAAAAATCCTTAAAAACCGAGACTCTTGATGATCCCGTATAAGACAGTATTTTGAGTAAACTCTTTCGGAAATAAATACACAAAATCTTGAAAGAAAACTCTGTCTAGATCTGTTTGAAACCATTGGAGACGGGAGAAAAAAACTACCTTGCCACAAAATCAGATGATACCCAATTTAATCATGCTATGGCAGCGAAAGGAAGTTACTTTAAATAGTCTACTAAGGTCTTGGGGTGCTTATTAAATCAACAGAATACTTCAGGCAAACCATTCTTTCCCCTATTCACCTCATGGTATCCCCGTGTTCCATTACATCTCTTCAACTGTTGCCCGATTTTTCTGTCTCCTCTGATTGCTGTATCCTCATTACATTTGCATCTGATTAATTCGGTGCACAACTTTGGCTAGCCATTAAGGAGAATTAAGAAGTCATTATTAGCGCGTGCGCCTTAATGACACGCCAAGCAGTCGGCGGGGAATTCACGAGGAATTTTCGAAACTGCCAGTTACGACTATGAGGCTCCTGGAAGTGATTACGTTGGTAAAAGGAAAACTTTTGTAATGCCGCCGGTTAAGATGTAAAAACAAATGAGACATTAGCAGCGGGAGGACGACTACATAAGTCATGCGGGAATGTTCATGAGATTCTAAAAGGATAGCGAAGATAAATGAGAATTCCAAATAGGAATGATGCAGAAAATCTTTTGAAAAAATAGATGAATATAACGATTTTTTAAAAATTGATGCCAGCCTTTTTTATTGAAGTTTAGTGATATGCATAAAATTACGGCGTATTCTACAAAAACTCCATATCAACTCAGCCTTAATACCTTCCAATATGCAGAACAAATCAAACGTTTCTCTATCTCATTGGATGTTCATTATATACTGAATGAGCACTGTACAACTATATCTTAAAAGTGCCACGGAATTTAAGAGTGAAGGGGAATTTAAGGACAACTTCCGTTTTTAGGAACGTCTGGCCCATGTTTTACGCACGATTGGTAGCTGCATCATTAAACAGTTAAAATCGGGAAGACTTGTTGTTGGACATTGCGCAATTCATTGCACAATATGTTATTACAGGTGTAAATACAAGTGAACAAGATTCTGCCATCAGCAAGTTAAAATCATTGAAAGAGAGAAACATGGCGTTATACTGGTTAAAGAAATTTAGCATTAATATTAAAAACTGTGAGAAAATCACTATGAGAATCCAGCGATTATGGATAGTTTCTATTCTGGCATACAATCTTAGTTATAGAAGCTTTCTAAATATGCGGTACTGTATTTGTGTCTGCTTGGCATATTCCCTAAATCTCGTACTTCTAAGACCAAGATTTAGACTCCAATTTTGTAGGAGGATTACAACTGTAGGGTGTTACGCATACTACGAGGGATAATCATTTAATTCGCAGATCTTTATTGTCATCATCTGAATCTTCTGTGGATTTCTCCTTCTCGAAATACTCTCCCTTGAACTTTACACCCTTTCGCCACCGTCGTACCCACGCATTAAATGCTTCTTGCAAGCCATTTTTCAAAAGACTGCAAAGTGCTTCCGTTGTGACTCTGCGAGCATCGTTGTGTGGGATGCAAAAGGCTTGCCTTTCAGAGCTTTCTTCAAACGTGGAAACAGGAAGAAATCACACGGGGCTAAATCCGATAAATAAGGGGGATGTGGCAGAACGTCGACACTTATGGCAGTGCTCACTAGCATTTTCAGATGGAGAAGCCAATTCACACCGGAAAGTTCCCCAAATGACTCCGGAATATGGCCATCCTACCAAGACACTCATTGCCATACTCTTCATTCATTTCTTTAACTGTTTCCTATGCATTTAAGCCCCGTATGAAACAATAACGAATCACATATCGCTGTTCAATCTGTATGTCCGACATGATACTTGCTCAAAACGATTGCCAGTGACACGGGGCTAAAAAAAACTCTCTTCACGCACACAAAGTCTGCTCAGTAGCGATCAGGGAGAGCGCCTGTAGTGGCAGTTATAGAAAGATTACGAGGTAAACATAAAATCTTGCGCCAGTCCGCGAATTAAATGATCACCTCCTCGTATTTATATTACCAAGTTGTTAGTTATTGGTATTAGTAAAGAGTAAAGGACGCTAGTTTTTTGTTGGATCAGGTACCAAAAAACAGCAACCCATTAAACTTTAACAAAATGTCAACCCAGGAAAGCAATTTATTCCATTAGTGGAAAAAATGCTGATCAAATATAACTTGTTGAAGTCCAGTTTATTGGTTTAGTTTGCATCATGTTCCTTGGTTTTGTGTCCCATTTCAATGTGAAAATTCCACCTTCATTTTGTATTCCTCTTTTCCCTCAGTGCCTTATACATCTCTATCAGATTCCTCCTTTCCCCAGAGTGGCATCGTTTCAAAACTCCATAACTCACAAGTTAGTAGTTTCTTCTAGTAAAAATTCTAGTGGATACGTAAGACTTCGAATACGGTTTCACAATTCACTTAAGGGAAGAATAATAACCGCTTTCTCCCTAAACACAAAGGTAGTAAATTAATTGCTAAAAGAAATTGGGGGTGATTTGGGATGTTTTAGTCGCTTTGTAAGGGTGATTTTTAACAGTAGAGCAGCAATGAGACCAACCTCCTCTTTATCAACTTGCGGTGGGGTGTGATGGACCTTCCCAGCCACGAGGCAAACTGTCACTGCTTGTTTAAGTCGCTTGACATATTACATATATGTTTGCATTTTAAGTTGAACACGGGGTCTCTGTTTTGCGTTGAATTAATTAACCCGACCGATAAGTTCTGAGTTATGAACAGATGAGAGTCACCAGCTGCATATAGGCAAAAGCCCCTAGGGGGGGAGCAGCTAGGATGCAAGCTCACTTGAAATATAAATGTAAAGGTAAATGTCCAACAGTGCTCAGGTGTATTAGCACAATATTTCCCATCCCAAAAGGGACATTTTCTGAAATCAATACAAAGTATCTATTCAGCTCACGAGTGATATATGCTAGATTATCCACGATTATGCTATTTGTCACGAGCAGAAGCCCCTAATTGTTAGGTGCCGTTTTTGTAACAATTAGGGGCTTCTGCAACAATTAGGGTCATAACTAATTGTTATACCCCTAATTGTTGCAGTTTTTGTAACTATTAGTGGCGCCACCCCTGCGCCCCTTTGTTGCAATTGTTTTGTAACAATTAGGGGTGACTGAAAAAAAAAGTTTATAAACTTTTAAAATTGTGCTTGGAGTTTCCAATATCATATTTCCTTAATGGATTACAATACTTATTGCATGATTTTTCTAGTTGTTACTAAAAAATTTAAACATTTAAAGAAATGCGCTTTTCTATACCTTTTATTTAAAAAAAAACAAGAAAGTATTAATTCTGTTGAAAATTAAAGAAAAAACGTTATAGACATAAAATATAAAGACGAAATTGATAGGTTCTCCCATTTTTCTAGTTTTATAGTGTATATCTAATTTTTGATTATTGCTTAACTTGATTCCTTCTAGGCTATGATGCTCTAATGTACTCACACACTGTGACTGAGTGATCATCCAAAAGTAATACATATTTTATTTTTCAAATACATAAATAATAATAATCATAAAGGAGAAAAGAAAACACAGACTCTAATTTACATTAGAGAAACGTCTAGCCGTCTGAAATGAATGCCTGAAGCAAAGTAAACGTGAAACCGAAAGAACAAGATAAAGCATCCAACCCGCTGTGAAAAAGAAAGTTGTGATTGCAAAAGGAAAAAAAAAATGTCTCGAGAGTAAATTACGAAAAATTGAAAAATCATTATTTTACATAAACATCATTATAGCTAGACAGAGAATAACGCAAATAGTCAGCAATAAACGCGAGAAATATTTCGTATTCCAGTGAAAAACTATAACAAGAACGGTGGCGCTGTACCTGTTGGGGGTAAAAAAAAAATCTTTAACTCTGAGCAAACGATAAAAACAGTTCAAAAGATATACTCACTAAAAATGTGTCTATATTTAGAAAGCTAGAGAAATTATAGATTTTTATCACCAACCACCAATTAACGCGGGCTCGTTATTTTCGCGATAGACCTCACAGGTGTAGCGCCACCATTTCCGGTTAATAAGAATTGCAGAAGAAATGTAGTTAATAAGGACTGCAGAATAAGGCAATTCTTTAGAGAACTGCATTATTCTGTTCTATCAAACTCCCTGAAATTCCTTTTCATTCATCTTGGTTTCCTCTTGCTTTCCTCCTTTAGTGTGATACTTCCTAAAATCTAATGGTTTTCTGATTCTTTAAAAACAGATCAGAAAGATTAATTTTTATTTAACTTTTTATACATACACATAAACTGTCTTCAACTGAACAATGTTTTAAGCATAAGTGATCGAAAAATAAAGTATATTAAGTTCCACCCACTAAGGGTATTCAAAGACATCGAAACAGAGCGCAACTTATTTTTAGATGCACAGTTTTATCATTCATTTCGCAGAATGTCAGCGCCATCGTAAAACCACTCAAGGTTCAGCGAACTACCAGTAGATAGCAGGAGAGTATATATCCAAGAATACACTGACACTATTCTGATTGCTGTCTGGTAGATGCGAAGTGGCTTTAAGGTGCTATTAAGGTTGTGAAATGCATAATGGAATAATTGAAAATTGATTTTTGTACGCTATTTCTACTTAGTATGAGTGTTACAGATACAGAGAGAAATGTCAGAGATTTAGAGAGATGTGTTGAAGAAAACTGAAATTTTTACAGTGGCATAGGCCCATTAAAAAGGTCGAGAAGTGGCTGATGACTCGCAGAGGACTTCCACCACTCCAGAGTAAATTGCAAAGGTCTAGAAAGTTCCAGATGAAGATAGGAGAGTCACACTTCTTCTGCTAAGCAGGAGCAGCATGTCAGTCTCATACAGAAGCATAAACTGTGTCAGTTGGACATTCGTTCTCCTGACATCTATCAGCAGTTTGCTAAAACCCGACAGGTTGTACAGTGGCGCTGCCATTCCGCGAATTAAGTGTCTTCTGTGTACTTAACTAACAGACTACGTACTTCGTACATTAGAATATATTCTCAATGCCTTATAAACCTTGTAAACTTTCTAAATCCATGATTATTATGGATGATTCAATTTAATGTTCTCAGTAATTATCTCGTGGTTATTCATAATTGGATTGATCACCCAGTTCTCGTCTGCTAAGAATAAACTCTTCATAAAATGTTCATCAAAGTCCTAAGTAAGATAGACTTCTTATTTACTTCTCGAAGGTCATCCGGGCTGTTCACGCAACCGTTGCAATAGACCCAACGCCCATGCTTTGCTAGAAACTTGAAAATTCACACTGAGAAACGACTTTATAAAATATACACGCAGTGTCATATAAATTCCGTAAGACATAATGTTCTTAAAAATTCTCGAAGTTATTTCCACGTAGAATAATAAGACGTCAGCACTTTCTATGCCAAACGATCTCATAAAATTCGTAATAATAGACCGCGTGTAATTCTCCTACGTCTTGCCGGCCCTTGATGCTCCTACAACGATCTCCTCGCACAGTGGGAACTCTTGTTTAACATAGAAATAGACTTTTTATTATATGCGTCACTCACAACTGTACCGAAAATTAAATTTCCTTGAAATGATTTCTAAACTTTTCTTCTTTTTTTTGAGAGTTTACCTTCCTTAGGATTGGCAGCTCTGTTGTCAGTACACTGGTGTTAAAGGGACTGCTATTGATCCAACTCAATACTTGCGAGTATTAAAAATAACGGGCGCTGTAGTAGAGGAAATAATCAACTGTCCACTGGCCTCCATCGGATCACTCCCTTTTTTCTTTATTCAGTGGCGTAATACCCTTTCGATGCATAAATTCAACAACCGATCCGATAAACCCATTTCTATTTTTGTCAGCAATATTTTGTAGTTTTTGTCAATATGCACGAAAAGTAGATGGCAGCACTTATCCATATATGGATCGTGATCTCTTGGAAAACATAAAACATCGGCAAGTTCTACCAACTGATCTTTAAAAGACTTTAATTTTCCCTTTATCCCCTCCCCCACCCTCGAGACACTTTTTTTTAATAGAAATATCAACGTTACAGGATATTTTTAGCTTCTTGTGCTCACTCTGGTGAAATAAGAATCCGCGAAAATCTTTTGAGATTTTAATTAGCGCCCGTCAGAAAGGAAACCGCTGAGATTTTTTCTTATTACACAAAAAAATCTACAAAATAAAGATTCAAAGACTTTCTGGAAGCAATGGAAACCTTACTAAGACTCTTAAAGACCATTTAAAAAAAAAAATCGAACGAGATAAAAAGAGACCAATCTTGTTTATTTTTCGTCTAGGCGTGCTTATAGCTGTTCCCCGGCTGATCAAATGAGGAAGACTGCGCCAGTTCCACTAGGTGACAAACCGGAACTTGTCAATCAGAATGGATCCTAACTGCATCAGGGAGAAGCGGACAGAGGGAGTAGTGCAGCGGCAGCGGTGAAGCGGTATTGATCTGTTTAACGCCAGGGATGCTGGATGTATTTTCTGTGTGACTTGAATCAAGCGAGGGGGTCGGGTCTTATGGCCGTGTGTACTGACAATTGAATATAAAGAAGAAGAAGTATTAATATGGCAATTCTGCTTCAATCTCTGATGTAATTACTCTGCTGTTTATGTATAAAACATTTTCTAATGATTCAAAAGTTGCGCAACCCAAAATGAAGGATCTGTCTCATTTTAGGACCCATACGCAATTCTTACTAAACCACATCCTCATCCAGATCTTTTGTTCGTGACAAAGCCATTATAATGTATTCTCTGTCTGGTCCCCAAAGTTTAGGATCCCCTACTTATTATTTGTAAAGCATTTTGAAAGGTAAAAGGTCGTTTATAAATAATCCCCAAACTTTGGAGGAACCGAAAGCCAATATACAGAATGAAATTAAGAAAGCAGGTTCAACCGAGGTGTCCAAAATGATGAAAAGAATAGACTCCATGCATGCATTCAAGAAGAAAGTGGACATTTTCAGTGCTTATTATATGATAATAAAAGAATAAAGTTTAATTGCTATTTGGGTTGCGCAAATTTTGAATCACCCTGCAGTAGTACTTCTCAAAAAGAGTGTCTGGTACTTTTGTTATGGCAGTACTTATACGTGATTTGTTTGCAACATAATCATTCAAGGTCATTGATGGAAGCTGTTGTCTTCCTAAAAATAATTTCTAGTTCATGGATACTTGCAGAATTCTCATCACATCTACGGTTACCAAAGTTAAGGTAGGCTTAGGGAAACTCTATTAGTTTGGTAATAATGATAAGAGTGCTTCGGCGTTCTGCTTTATAGCTACTTATAATCCCTCAATCCGTTAGTGGCGTATGCTAACTGGTACACATGTTTATAAAGGAATTAAATTACTTCCAGCTTCATAAACCTCTGTAGATTGCAGTCCTCGCCATATCCAAATGCTCATTTATTTGCATTAAAACCTGTGAAATGTTCGCTTAGCATTTCGAATTGCGTATTTGGGTAGAGTTATGAAACATTAACAAGGTTCTTCATTAAATGGATAAGTTAGTGGCGTTGTTCGTTCACTTTCCCCGCTGCAGTAAAATAAATCAATCACAACAGATTTATTAAATTATGATTAATGAAAATTCTCGTATTCGCAGGTTTCTGGGAATGCTAGAAATTGTTGTGGCAGTGAGGTTTTGGTGGAAACCATAATGATGGTGTCAGCTTCCGGAATGCGGTTTATTAAATCATGAGTGATGTGTAAATTTGTAGAATCCTCATTGTCCATACTGTCCACTCTTTCTGATGACAGATAGAAGTTGCTAGCATGCCAGATTTCCAATGAATACACGATCGAAAAGAAATTGTTATAAACTTATGAGGACAGAAGCTAATAGTGACGTAAAAGGACTTCATTGGTCTAAAAAATTCCCTCTATCCGAAAAAAAGAAACTTAGAAAGTACAGAGTAAAACAGTCACCGTTATCCATCTATCGCCAGAGAAACAGGAAATACTGACAACATAATGCCCCGTTCTTCCACCTTTCCATCACCTTTCATCCAGATCGCATCCTCATCTCTGGATATACGTGACGCGAGTGGCTTCCTGTCCTCCAAGTAAATGTGCTGACTTGAGATGAAGCCTAGCAGCACGAGATTTGTCTTGAACTATGCGAAGACGTCATGGTGGCGGCATGCAGACGCCGTTAGTGCGGGATCGTAGACGGAGATGATAGCTCCCAGAGACTGATCGGCTATCTGTGAGTGAGTAGGGCTTGCCAGTAGATGTCACCCCTGTGCTCACCAGGGATGAACCAAATGAGACTTCGAGGAATACGTCCCGACGAAGTAGGGTAGAAGATATTTTGGTGGGAATTCGGTACCTTAGAGAAGGGTTAGCGATGATACAAATTTGTATTTCTTTGATTTTTAGGGGAACCTCTAAAGATTTTAGCAAGGAATTGAGTTTGGAGAATATGAGGAGGCTAGCGATGTACAATCATGATTAGAATTTCTGCCTTTGTTGACATCGTTATAAAAAATGCTTTAATATTGTTGATATTTTATTTTGATTTGATTTGTTTGGTAAGAGTCCAAAAGGTAAACTGGTTACATGATTCCTACCATAGTATTTCGGTTCAAAAATTAACAACACATTAATGTGGTTGTTACTAGCAACCTATCAAGCCTACTGGACAATCTGTGTATCACCATCTGTTGAGGAAGTTTGAACTACAACATACCAATTCCGTTTATTTTGAAACTCATTGAACATGACTCCAAAAACATCAGTCCGGGAACTTTATTGCCACACCTCGTGTTATTTTTATTGCTTTTTCATTATAGAGAATTTTTGTTTATAAATTGTTAATAATATTTATTTTCACTCAAAATAATGCTGGTTTTAAAAATCGCCATTATCTGGATACCACCCGTGTTTTTAGTCTATAAGCGATTAGTGTGAATTTTTAAATAAGACCAGGAATGAGATATGAAAATATTAAAAAAAGAAAGATAAATAATTAAACTCCGAGTAAAAAAGTAGAATTTAAGTTAAAAATGTAATTAAATTTCTACAAAACTATAATAAAAATCATTTTATTTCTAATAATGTGTGGCTTCTAATTGTTTTATTGCTTCTTTCAACTGTTGGTAATCAAACATTTAGGTAAGAAATTTTATTTTACAGCATAATCAAATGTAAGAACTTTATTTAAGGAGAACACGTTTCAAAATTGAAGATCAATACAGTATTGCGACCTACATTCCGAAAATCTTTTTGGAAAGCCGAAGCTTCGCATCAGCTAACATATGCTATCTTCGAATGCGGGTAGGACAGTTGGTAGAATCGCCGTCCTCCCCACACCGGGTGGAAAAGACCTTGAGTTCGAGTCCCGTCGATGACGTGAGGAATTTTTATAGGTCTTTTTCAGAACGTGGCTGTTTAGTCGGTCTCAGGCGAGGGTGGCATGGTTTTTACTCCCCGAAACTCGGGTTTTTCATCCATAAAAAGAAAATCGACCACACAACACACGCAATTTACAGACTGTATATACGGAGAAATATGGTCTTTGGAGCTAATGCTCCAAAAAACCCCACAACAACAACTCTCTTCGAATGTCCAATTTATGATTGTCTCAAAGGAACAACGAAGCAAAATATCATGAAAAATTATGGAAAATATTCCCGGAAGGGTTATGACTTTCGCTGAGGTCAGAGGTAGGCTATACATATTAATTTCCTTAATAAACCTCCATTTTCTTAAAAAGTACTGTTGTTCAACCAACGTCCTCTCCAAAACAAAGATCATGAGCACCACCAAATCCTGTCTACGGAACTATACATTCTACCATACCACTGTACACTGAGTGATCACTGAATTATGGCCATCCCTATAAAAACTGAATGCGACCCGTTGACCACGTGAGGTACGAGAGTGCAGAGTTAGTCTCGTCCACCTACGTCGACTAACTCTGCGGAGTTAGACGGTCTGCAAGAGTAGCTCATGGTGTCTTGTCTATGATATACAGGAATTTTTCTAGCAGGGATAAGGAGGTGATTATCCCCTTATATAAGGCAATGGTCAGGCCACACCTTGAGTACTGTATGCAGGTCTGGAGGCCTCATTTCAAGAAGGATGTAGAGCTGCTGGAACGAGTACAGAGAAGGGCAACAATATTGGTGAATGGAACAAAGGGTTGCTCTTACGAAGAAAGGCTTAAGTTTTTCAAATTACTGTGTCTGGAGACTAGGCACCTGCGAGGTGATCTGATTGAGGTGTATAAAGCTTTGAATGGTTTGAGCATGCTCAATGCTGATGGGATCCTTCCTCTTGCTCAGATTAAGAATGCGAGGGGCCATAGATTCAAATTGAGGAAAGACAGTTGTAAGACAGATGTGCGGAAGTTTGCCTTTAGCCAGCGAGTAGTTGGTTGGTGGAACAGACTTCCATCCTTTGTTGTGGAAGTCGATAGCGAAAATAAATTTAAGGCTGAGCTGGACAGGTATTTGGAACGAATGGAGGGGTGAAATGGGAGCGGGTTTTTTTTTTGACTGATGCTGCATAGGCTTGCTTTCTTGCATCATATGCCTCTACTAATGCTAATGCTAATACGTAGCATTAAAAAGGTGTCAGTAGTTCAGTAGGTAGTAAAATTCCGAGCGTGATGGGTAAAAGGAAGGATTTATCGGACTTTGATAAAGGATAGATTGTGGGTGCTCAACAAGCTGGTGCCTCAATTTCCCAAACAGCGGAACTGGTGGGGTGTTCGAGAGCCTACGTAGTTAAAGTGTACCAGGACTGGCGTTAAAATGGTCAAACAACGACCCGACGGCAAAACTACAAAGGTTAGCGAAAGGTTGATAGACGACTTTTATAGGCGAACAGATGCAGCACTGTTGAAGAGTTGACTACCCAATACAAAATGGGCCAACCAGGAAATATGTGGCATGACCATGCGTCGCACGCTCGCACGTATGGGCTATACCAGCAGATGACTCCTACGGCATCCTCTCCTAACCAAGGTTCATCGGCGTAAAAGACTGGTGCAAAGAGCATGTAAATTGGACGTTAGAAGACTGGAAGAAGGTGTACTGGTCGGATGAGTCACGTTATTTACTCCCCACCGTGGATGGCCATGTACGGATTTGGCGTCAACAACATGAGGCCCTTCGTCCATCATGCATGGTATCAAAAGTGCAGGCCGGTGGAGGCGATTGTATGGATTGGGGCATGTTTCACTGGCAGGAACGTGGACCCCTGGTGGATGTAGAACTACGTATTTACTCGTCACGTTACGTTATTTACTCCACACCGTGGATGGTCGTGGACGGATTTGGCGTCAACAACATGAGGCTCTTGACCCATCATGCATGGTATCAAAGTGCAGGCCGGTGGAGGCGGTTGTATGGTGTGGGGCATGTTTCACTGGCAGGAACGTGTACCCCTGGTGGATGTGGAACAACGTATCAGTGGTCTCCGCTATCGTCAACTGCTTGCTGACTGTGTACACCCCGCTATGTTACACTCTTTCCCGAATGGCGATGGTGTCTTCTATGATGACAATGCGCCGAGCCATCGGGCACTTGTTGTGCAGGAATGGTTTGAGGAACACAGTTCTGACTTTCAGCATATCGTTTGGCCTTCGAACTCCTCCGATATCAATCCCATAGAGCACTTGTGTAACACTATGGAAAGGCATATCAGGCATCTGGATACACCAATCACCTCCATACCTGTATTGCTGACCGCATTACACACAGCTTAGTTGGCCATACCTCCCAAACGCTTCCGACATCTTGTTGAATCAATGCTACGTCGGATAGCTGCTGTACTGAGTGCAAGAAGAGGACCTACGAAGTATTAGGTAGGTGGTCATAATTCAGTGATCACTCAGTATATATGAAGCTACAGTATTTGCATCTAGATGTATCTTTTTAAATATTAAATACCTGAGAAATCCATTTATCTGTTTCAGTTGCCCATCCAAAGTGCAATTCTACCTTTAAAACAAAAATGACATCTAGGTATAAAATCTTCATATGTGGTTTAGAGGTGTTTATTCTGAGACAATGAATCAAACTGCTTAATTTCCAAAACGAAAATGCTAACAAGCATTACTGGATAGAGAAATTCCTTTTGGACACTGAGAGAGGTCCCCTATTCCACAAACAATTAAAATTCAAATTGCCTGACTTTAAATCTATTGCTATTGCAACGCTAGCATAGCTTTTTCCCTTTATAATCTATCATACAATTCTTTTATTCCAGTATTTGACATCTCTTTATTCCTTCAAATAGTTAGATATTAATGGTAGTGAACCTTCTGACTTAAACGACCTAAAAGAAACAATTTAAAAATTATTTTCTTACTCTGTTACTATATATATAACGTTGATATATGTCAGAGGGCAAAAAACTTTTGCAGTATTCATCATTGATTTCTTTCTCCGTGATTCTTCAGACATTAATGTATGGAATCTGTCTTCTCTACTTGAGTTTGTTCAATAGATCAGCAGTAACAGATGCTAAAGTAAGAAAACTTTGGTCATTTTGCCTTATTTTTCGTCTACGTTAGTCATAGGAGAAATATTTGAAGCTATTTCGAAAACACATATCAACCATATTCTCGAGAATCACAACATCATTTACGTGTCAAAAGAAAACTCCAGAAGATAGGTAGAAGGCCATACACGTGTCGATCTATAGCCGGCATGATTAGCCGATATCTTCTTCCTTCTTCCAACACACAAAAATCCTCGGTTGTGAGAACGGAATAATAAGTATGATAAATCTTAGTCCTATAGCTACCTGGCTCTTGTAGAGCCACCAGCATTTAATGCGATCTTTAAATCAACAACGGAGATGATGTGAGATGCAAGAGTTTGTGCACACACACACACACACACACACACACACACACACACACACACACACACACACACACACACACACACACACACACACAGAGGAATTCAACTTGGTGAAGACAAACAGGACTGTAGACAGTGCGTTTTAAATCATGACTGTGTCCACACACTCGCGCTGAAGATGTGAAAATGAGAATACATTAGCATACAAAACACTTTATCATTCTTTATTATATTTGCCAGGAATGAGCATCACCATCCCTTATCACAGCTTTCTTCCACCAGATGTTTAATGTAGTCAATCTGTGCGAAATATTTGCGTTTGATTATCAGAGAATTTTGGATGGACATATTTGCAGATATCTATAAAAGCAAGAGTGTGGTGTGATGTTTCAAATAGCCATATTTTCTGCCACAGCTAAAGCTAGGATGGATATAAAGCTTCAACTTTATCATTACTGCATATATAACAAAATTAAAGCTTCACTATGAAATATATTTATGAATATATACGAGCATTTATCTTGTCATAGCATCCATTAGCACACCAGCTCTGAATGAAATGTTGGATATCAACACGTCTAAGGGAAAAAAACCACTAAATTACGTGCGCATGCGTTCACAATGTCTATTACGTCATTTTCACGCATGCGTAGAACTAAAAGTTAAACCTATGGATTTTAAGACTGTATTCACATCTTTATTTAATTGCATTTCATTTTATATACTGTATAAATAGCACAGAGAAGAAAACAAGATGCATATTTAACCATTTAAAAATATTATTTCGATTTATAAAACTATTTAATTAATTCATTGTATTAAAATCCTTTCCATAAAGTGTAGTAATATTAATTCTATATATCCACGTAGTCAACCTGAAGTAGCTAATATCATTTTTTAATCGGATGACATCACTGGAGGGACAACAGCGCCCCCAGACGGCTGATTTTTTCGAATTTAATGATTAATTTATTTATTGTATAGCGCAAGAAACTCAGAATCACTGGGTGTTTATGTACAGTATATGTTTTTAACTAAATGGGGAAGGTTTAAGGGAGTTTTTTTTTTTTTTTATGTCTAGTGTACCGCTCGGATAATGGTGAAATAAATGGCTAAGATGGTCCCAATCTTAGTTTATCAAAAAATAAAAAATACAATGCAAAGTTAATGATTTTTTTTTCTTTTTAAAAAAAATTACATTTGCTTCAGTATGGCGTTATCAGTTATCAATTGTCGCTGTCTGAGAGTTGTCTTCTATCACTATAATTACCTTTATCTGTCTCTGTGTTTCTTCTAGCAACCATCAATTACAAATGTCTGGAAGACAACAGCAAGAAATCCAAAGCTTAATGATAATCACTCTTAACGCAAGGTGAAGGATAGCTTTATATTTTGAGAAATCGTAACAGTGGAACAAAGCTGAAAAAAACTTCCTTATTCGTGCATTTTGGGGTATTTTACATTATACCACATATTTTGATATTAACTTACCGAAATATATTTCAATTAGTTTTCATAATATTAGAGGATGTGTCAAAATGAATACCACACTCGTTATCCTACTATAATGTGTATCAACTGTGACACCATTGATTCCATTTGCCATCTTGATTTGCGGGAAGTCCAAAATATTCATCGGATACTCTTTGGAAATTTCTGTTAATGTTATCAGTGAATTAAAAATAACCTAAGCATTATTAGAATCTTCACATTAGACCATGATCTCTCTGTCCTTGATTTCAAACAGCAGAATCAGCTCAATTTCTCAGAAATAAATAAATTGCATATATAAATCTCAAAATTCTTACTTTTACGAAGCGAAGAGCAAGGATTTTGTTATCTGTCAATTGTGGTAATTTGCAGTAGTGAAGATCTTTGCAGTGAATAAATAGACACTAGGTGAACTCCTCATAAGCCAGAAGCTGGTTGATTGTCTTAATGTTTTAGGCACATCAGCAACTTAGGCTATATTGCGCCGTATATAATGCGTCTGTAAACTGCGTGTGTTCTGTGGTCGATTTGCTATTTGCTGTACCATGACCGAATAACTCAGCCACGTTGAGAGATCCATAAAATTTCAACTCAACTGCTTTCCACCCGGTGTGGGGGAGAACGATGATCATGACAACTGTGCTACCCACGAAGGCCAATCCAGAAGTAATCCGCACACATGAAAAAATGGTAAGGCGTATCTACACTGCCTTATTAAGACAATTGGGCACATGTCGGTGCCAGTGCAATGCGCTAGATGGTGCATGGTATGAATTACAATGGTCGTGCAACAGTCTACAAGCACTGATCACCCCCAACTAATGTCAGATGCCGTCTAGCTTGGTGTAAGGCCCGCCGTACGTGGACTGTAGGCCAATGGAAAGCTGTGCTTTGGAATGGCTAGTGATGGTGTAAGTGGTGTACCAGTCCGACGGTCGTGCTTGGGTATACTAGATGAAAGGAGAAAGTTACCTGCCGGAGAGTATCGTCCCGACAATGAAATCTGAAGGTGGCAGCGTGATGGTCCGGACTTGTTTTACATGGTTTACCAGTTAACTTTAACTCTTATTGATATGGACGAAACCATGAACTGCTTTGAAGGCCAAGTGACGGAAAATATGGGAAGACATTTACAAAAAAACTGGTGGAAAGTGTTCTATGGAGACGAAAGGCTGCCATAAAGGCTAAAGGTTTCACCACACTTTATTAGTTTTCCTGTAAATAAAAGTTATTTGATATCCAGATATTAATGGTAGGGTGGTATATGTCTGTATTCATGGAACTAAGCAGTTAATACAGTTGCAACATGAAGTGACAGATTGTATGAAGCGGTGTGGTGGTATTGAAGGTTGTGGAGTGAGAGGGGGGTTATTTAAAATAAAATATAAAAAATTTAATACGGGATTGTGAGAGACAGGGAAAAAAAGAAATGTGGTTTTGTCGTTAAGGGTGTGATCGTGGTGTGATGGAGAAAAATATAAAAATTTGAATTTTCTGAATAATGAACAGAAACAGAGGAAAGAGATAGATTAGAAATATTGAAAAATGGAAAAAGGGGCTGTAATGTGAGATGCAGGTGGAGGGCTATGGAATCATAATCCCTATTATAACAATTTTCATATAAATAACACAAAATGCGATGTCAGCCAGTAAATTGAGGACTACTTTGCCTTAAACGCTGCAGCCTTAAGATTCTAAGATACATCTTCCTTAACCGCGAGTTGCCTTCAGAAACATTACTTGTAAAGTGATTAGTTTGATTACTTACTAGCTAATTGCATGAATTATGTAGTTTTTTCCAAATGAAAATAATTGGAATATGGAAATTGTTATAATGTTTGTGATCCCTCGATGATATCAACTAGTTTTGCTACTGTTCAGTTCATTAAAAACGTGTACCTCAAGTCGTAGCTAACCTAACTTCATCACTCTACCACAGGACAACCATGCTTCTATTCTTACCACTAAAGGCATAACAACACTAAACTCTATCATTATTTTTATTATGAAATATTTCCTCTTTCAGTAAAATGAGCCAGCTTCGTACTCACATGATTACCACCATCTCGTTAAGTTAGGCTTAAAAAGTCAACTTACAGTGCGCCATTTTTTTTTTGAAGATTGAGTTTTCGTTACTGAATAACATACTCCAAGCCTCAGAGGAACAATTAATATGGAATTTCTGTATAGCTCGAGACCATTATAGGTAGTAAAAAAAGACGTGAAGAAAGCTAGCAGTTCCTTTTGCCATTTCAGCTAATCTAGAGAAAACTGGCTCAATTTCCCTTAAGAAACTACGGAAACATTTGAAGAAGCTTTACTGTTTTATTTAGGCTTACGGCAAAGGGGAAGTATAGATTACAAGAACGCTTTCAAGTGTTTTATTACTTTCTTTCATTTCTTAAAGTCTTCATGACCCATAAAAGCGTGCGCATCAAGTGCACCAGCAACTTATGTCAAAATTGATCTTAAATAGAATTACCGTGAATGTTTCATGTACGCAGAACCTTTTGGAAAGTTTGTGGTCCTTTGATGTAGCCTACTGAGACTTACAGACCAACGATCCAGCTGATCATTGCTTAAATATATGTAGATGAATGCTTTTTTTATACTTTGCATCCCATGCGCATTCGTGCTTAGATAGAGAGATAAATAGTTAACTATATTAAGTTCCACAACTATAACTTTTCTTTTAAAATCTCGAAATTAATAATGCAGTTCCTTAAAGGCCTAGCAGTTAACTAACGAAGACGCATATATCATTTATTTATTCTATGATAGGTGTGTGTGTGTGTGTTAAGTCAATAATTACGTATATCGTTCGGTTGATTTATTTTGCCTTCTGAACGAGAAAAAATCAAATTTCCTGGAAATAAAAACCATGACACTTCGACAGAGACCGACTAACTGGGCCACGTTGTGAAAAAATGCAAAAAATAAAAGGCATATCTTTTTTTAGGAACGTTAGCATATACGTATGATGTGCCTGTTAGCTTCATTGTGTCTGTTCGTCCAGACGCATGTAATGACTCGGCTCCTTGTGGATGAATTTTCATGAAATTTTATATTTGTTACTTTTAGAACGATTTATAGATCTTTCCCAAATATCATTAAAATCAGACCAATAGAAATCCGATTATAATAATAATAATGATTACTTCATATATATCACATAGGCTATCCATATATCGTATTTTTTGTCGCCGTGCTCTGATTGGAAGAATAAAAAAGATAATAAATTCAAGTTTATAAAGATACCTTTGTTTTTGAGACTGACAGCCACTGCTGTCGGAGTGGTTGTCGTTGTATTGTTTTTGTTTGCCACCTGGCATGGACTGCGGTATCATTTGTAGTGGATAGAGGCAATATTTCCATTGAGCGTTCGTGCACTTAGTTTTGGTAGTATGTTAATGGTACCATGACTTATTTCCTCCAACTAAATGGTTACGTTACGGAAATTTTCACCGTCCTACTGAATTTTCTGTGGGCTTATTGTCACCGGACATGACATTTGGTCTCTTGAAAGATATCTAAAACCTTTGATACGCAAATTCCATCATCTCTCTCTCATCGAATGCTATCAACCAGGAATTCGGAAAGGGCACAGGAATTTATATTAGTACAAGAACAATGCACAGGGAGCTCTATGGTACTGGAATTTAGTGATTGCTGCCACACACAAACCAAACTTAACAGCATGCAATGCATGACTTCGACTTGTCTGGTGCACAACCCGTCATAATTGTTTTCTAGAAATCTGTGCCATGGGGTAATTAATAAGCGTACACAGTTTTCTGATCTGGTGGGTGTTTGGGTCTAGCGGATACTCGAAGTACTTCATTTACCAGATTCTATCGTCCTAATTGTAAAGTTTTTCGGTGGTGCTGGGGTTGCTTATCGTGGTTTGCGCTTGGACCTTTGGTCATTGTTCCTGGAACAATGAATACCATGCGGTACATTGACATTCTTGACACCTTTGGGAGATGAATTAACCATCGCTTCGGGCCAGGCTATCACGCCCACAATCAGTAGCTGAATTGACTGCTGTGTTGAACAGGAATGGACCTAAACAACGCATTTCTGTTGGTTCTGGTAACGAACAGGATACAGCGCATATGTCAAAGATGGGCCTGTAGCTTATTAAATATTATCTCAACAAAAAGCTCTTTGAAACATGTAAGTGTCCGGTTACTTTTGGCAATATAGTGTAAAGCTCAGTAGTCACCCTGAGGCCCCCGATTTGTCACCTGTCCATTTCTTGGTATTGAGATATTTAAAATCACAAAAAGGCCTCTGAAAATCAACAAGTCGAAAAATAACATCACAACAAAATATAGAAAATTTTGCAAAGGAATATCAGAGAGTAATTCTTAGCTCAGACGTACGAAAAATGGGTAAAAGATGACAAATAATGAAGTTAAAATCTATTATAAGTACTGTAATTATTAAACTGTAAATAAATATTCTTACAGCGACTTTTGTAACACCTTGTACTTGCATATGACTCCCTCTGGTGACGCAACAGTCACTCAGTTCACGTTGGTAATGTCTAATCATTTGACATCTCATATATTTGCTTAAAACCTAATGCATATAATGTTCTTATTTTCTTAATTTAATTCCAAATAAAATGGATATTAGTCGAAATAATCATTACGAATAAACGTCACGTTTGGAAAATATTGTACAATTAATTTCTTCCACGAACAGCCACTAATTACAAACTTCTTTGAGATGATGATTATTTAATGAGACACACTTATCAATCCACTTAATTATATCGCAGGTTCTCTTGAAATACCCTTAATGTTTATTTTTATTTGAACAAGGCAAAAGTGATTCTGTCACATAAAATTATTAAACATTTTTCTTCTTTAGAGAAACCACCAGAACAATTCCTACATATTTTTACTAATATCTTCAACTAATCAACGCAGTTGATGAGACGGCTGTTTATCATCAGGAATCGAAAAACCAATGGCCTTCTATTACCGCCAGGTCTTCAGATATCCAGCTGAAGATAGCCAAACGTGACCTCGCCATCAAGGCATTTGATGCAGTAGCTTTAGCCAGGCGAGAAATGGGTAAATGATGAGAAGTGATGAGAGACTTCGACAGGCGGATACAGAAGCAAAAAAAGAGGACAGTCTAGTCCAATTAACTCCTGCCAGTCGGAAGGATAACGTAATTGAGGAGCACAGAGACATATAGCGGGAAGATAAAAGCGTTGGTCAAGTGATCTGTACTACATAAAAAGGGGAAGAACAGAGAACGGGGAAAAAAAAAGAAAGTGAGATAAAAATTTAAAAATGATGCGTCACAGGGATGATTAAAGCTCGAATATAGGAACATAGCAGAGGCGGGTGGATGATCGAGGTGAATATTTGGAAATTTCCGTGGCCTGAAGAAATGGAAGCTGTTCAAAATATTTAATCAGAAATACCATTTTAATGTTTTTTAGAAATTTTTTGTTTATTGTAGTAGATAAATTCTCCAAAAACTGAAAATTCTAGACATGATGTTAAAAAAAGGAAAAAACTAAACGTAGATTCGTCTCGATTTAAATGCGTTACCCCTCATTACAACAACGCGGATCATACCTCCAGATCAACAATCTTACCATAATTTTTTGTTATAGATAAATATATTTTTCTTTTTAAAAACAAATTAATTAAAAAATGTAATATATTTTCAAAGTAACCCTATTAATAAAATATGGATATTCCGATGGCTTTCTTGTGGTTTTGTCAGATGCTGTTAACACACCTGTTTTATCCTGACTTCGCTCGCCCCATTGGCGAATTATCTGGATCTGATAAGGAATTGCTGTTGGAAGTGGAAGCTGTTTACGTTGGACAAGAAGTGGAATGTAGCGTAGTTCATCGGCAGAACCAGGATTTCTAGTCAGTAGAAGAAGGCCATTATTATACAAGAAGAAAAGAGTAGGAGAAAGAACTGAACCTGGGCACACGAGGATTATTGGAGAAGTTAAAAGACAGAGCGCCATTTACCATCGCCCACACTGAACAGGCAGAGGGAAAACGGGCTATCCAATTTCAACAAATAGTCGATAATCTACAAGAGGAGCGCTTGTTCAGAAGACCTTTAGAAGCTAATGGTATGTCACGTGACTGAGCTTAAAAATTCGCTCAGAATTTAGTTTTTCTCAAACCCTTTTAAGGTCTTAAACACCGATTTACAAAACTCAACTCCCGTTTCACAAAAATACCCCTTTTCGCCCTTAACCAATCTCGTCGCTCTTTTCTGCACCTTATCCAAAAAGCTCACATCTTTCTTAAAGTGGTATCTCCAAGCCCGTATGCATTGCTTTATATAATGCTTCACATACCATTTACATAATGGAATAATCACTCTTTTATCTCTATGATAAAGTTATATCATCGACAAAATTCTAATATGCTGCCTTAGCAGCTTGTTTCCATTATTTAGAAATGGCCTTTAGATTTTCGATCTATTTTTGTCCACTCAAGATTCCAAATTGAAAGGTACACCCCGAAACGCCGGTCCTATTCGTCCTACACATCGATTTATACAACAAGCGTTCCGTTTTCTCAGAATTTTCCATTTAAAGTCCTGCTTTACAACTATCAATTGTCTTTGTGTTATTTAATAAATGAATCAATAAACCCATATAAAGTACTTTGCAACATTGTTCCAGATATAACTATAAGTAGAGTCAATAATTATTTAGTTGAGTCAATAATAATGCAGTTTTATTTCTAAGTTTACGTGAATAAAGTCCATAAATAAATCAAAAAGCAACATGAATATTTTCTTTGTAGTTTTCGGCCTAATCTAAGAAGTGATCCTGTTCTCTGCCATGGCGTTATCTTCGGCAGTTTCCGTAATTAAAAACAAGGTCTCGTCTGAATTTGCTTATTTAAAAACAAATTTTTGATCCTAGCAATATTCATGTCGATGACTTTAAGCGTACAATGTTTAGAACCTTTGTACGGGTTATCATTATCATCATCAGTCATTTTCAATCCACTGCAGGATGAATGCCTCTCCAGCAACTTTCTGGTTCCTTTTGTTTTGTGTAATGGCCATCCATTTACTGCCCACGAACTCTTGAATTTCATCTGTCCATCTCCGTTGTTGTCTTCCAGGTTTTCTTCTAGCTCCTCTTGGGTACCATTCTGTTATTTTCTTAGTCCATCTGTCATCATGTCTTCGAGCTGTGTCCTGCCCAAGTCCATTTCAGTTCTTTAGTTTTGATAAGAATGTCCTTTACTTGAGTTTGTTTTCTGCCTAATACATGTGTTTCTCTTCTTAACCAATAGTCTGATTCCTGATATAATTCGTTCCATTTTTCCCTTTGTAGTTTTCAGCTACTCTTCCATTCTTTTGGAGAGTGTCCAAGTTTTGCTTCCATAAGTCATGAAAGTAAAACTTGGACACTCTCCAAAAGAATAATACATTGGTTCATTATTTTACGTTTCAATCAAATTGGGATATTGCTCCTCAGTATGTGACTATATTTCCTGAATGCTGCCCATCCGAAATTTATTCTTCTCTTGACTCCAGCCATTTATTATTATTACAGCTAATGACTTGTCCAAGATAAGTATATGAATCCACCTTTTCAATTTCTGTCCCATCAATGATTATATCCCTTCGTGTGGCATACTTGTTCATCATTACTTTTGTTTTAGCCATATTCATCTTTAGTCCATAATCCTTTCTAACTCTGCATAGCTGATTTAGATTTTCCTCTAATTCTTCGGGATCACGGCTTATGGTCACAATGTCATCTGCAAATCGTCAATGGTTTAGGTACTCTCCATTCACATTGACTCCTTTCTACGACCAGTCCAATCTTCTGAAAGCTTTCTCAAGGGCAGCAGTATACAATTTCGGAGATATTGTCTACTTGTCGAACTCCCTTCTCAATTTCAAATTTGCTTTGTCTTTGTCTAATCTAATAAAGGAGGTAGCGTTCTCATATAGTTTCTTCAAAACCATAATGTATGGGGTGTCCATGCCTTGTCTTTCCAGTGCTCGAAACATTACTTTTTATGATGTATGGAATCAAAGGACTTTTCATAATCCACAAATTCCAGGCATAATGGTGTTTTATATTCATTTGCTTTCACCATTAGCTGTGATACACTAGTGTGCAAAACTTAAGAACCAACACTATTTCTAAATTTTACAACCACAAAATCAAACGAAACAGCCTGTGGCGATTTGCATAACTGTTGCCGTTCAGTAGAAAACTGGTGTACGTGCAAAAATTTGAATTGTAATGAGAGGGCTCACATAAACAAATAAAAGCAGCAGTTCAGCAGTTATATACAAATTACCGAATGGTGAGCACGATTGTTACAGACGTTCGATTGGTTTCATACAGTGCTACAGACAACGAAATGCCAGTAGACAACATCTGGACGACCTTACCTGGGGTCGAATAATTGGGAAGCTCGAGGAAGGTCGAAGTGCTAGCAGTGGGCTGCAGAGTTCGGTATCGCCCATAGCATCGTCTCACGTGCGTGGTCAACCTTCAGAACGACAGGTACAGCTGTCCGAAGGACCAGTGGTGGTTGTCCACGAAAAACCACGCCCAATGATTACCCCGCTATATACTCCTACAGGCCAAGAGGGACCGACAACAGACAGCGAGATCCGTTGCAAACCAGCTGTACAGGAGCACAGGACGTAGGATATCGCGGTTTATCGTGGCCAAGCGAATCCACAAAGGTGGACTGTTTGCCTGACGGCCAGTACCCGGTGTCCCTTTAACACCTGGCCATCGGAGACGCCGTTTACTGTGGTGCATAGAACACAAGGACTGGACAGTAGCGCAATGGGGTAAGATACTCTTTACTGATGAGAGTAGATTCGGCCTCAGCAGCGATTCTGGACGTCAGCTAATCTGGCGAAAGGTTGGCACACGGTATCACCCCGCAAACATCACTGAAAGGGATCGATATGGTGGTCGAGGTGTTCTCGTCTGGGAAGGCGTTATCTTGGATATACGTACACAACCCCAGATACTGGAAGGCGGTACTGTAACCGGTGCACGCTACTGTACTGAGGTAATCCTTCCCCATGTGCGTCTGTTCCGAGGTGCTTGGCCTCGAGTTCGTGTTTATGGATGATAACGCCACACCCCATCGCACTGCAGCTGTTGATATGCTTTTGGAAAGTGAGGACATTGTTCGTACGGGTTGGCCTGCCCGTTCCGCGCCGATCTAAATCCCATCGAACACATATGGGACGCTCTGGGGAGTCCCCTAGCGGCACGTTCACACCCACCGGAAAATGTTCAGTAGCTGAATATGGCGCTGACAGAGGAATGGATGATTTTACCGCAAGAACTTATCAACAACGTTGTTCTAAGTATGGACAGGCGGTGCAAAGCCTGCATCGACATTAGGGGTGGCCATATCTCCTACTGAGGACCACCTCTTCCCTTTATTCCATCTTTGGCAGTGATGCATCTGTATCATGGCAGCCAGTGCTATGTTGCCATTTTTGAATAAAGTCCTTCTGTACCGTTTTGTTTCCGTTGTTGTGTCGGTGTTGTTTCCTTCATGATTTCTGTACCTCACGAGGTTCCTTTGGTATGCTTTTCCCATATCCAGGCTACTCCTATGAAAAGCTACAGGTGAAAACCTGACTGGTCCTTAAATTCTGCACACCAGTGTATTACGTGACGGTGATCCATAGTTGAGAATCCTGTCATAAAGCCAGCTTACTCTCGGTTGATTCTCATCAAGTATTCTTTCTAATCTGTTAGTGATGACCCGTGAACAACTTGTAGATGTGGGACAACAAGCTAATTGATCTATAATTTCCAATTTCTGATTTATCTCCTTTCTTATGCAGCAAAATTATGATTGCATTTGTATGGGTCGCTTGTAACAATTTTTTTCAACTCATGACAGCTTTAATAATTTTTTTCGATTTATTATGGGAGCGTGTCATAATTTTTCAATAATTTTAAGCATACAACGCTAAGAGCTTTTCTATGGGTAGCTTGTAATAATTTTACCACAATTTTTTGGTAATATTTAAGCTCATGGAAGTTTGTAATTATTATCTTTTAAAACCAGACGTTAACGGGTCAACCTACGCATTAAATTTTAACCAAAATTTTTAAAATTAATTCGTAAACCTAAAATAAATTATGTACTATATTCTTCTAATGTTTATATTTAATTCTTTATATATATTACACTATATATATAGTACAATATATATAAAGTATATACTACATATACTATATATATTTTAATTTATTTTATTTATATATTTATAAAGCCATACTTTTTTATTATTATAAATCAAATTCCATAAAAGTTAACTATAAATAAAGTAAGAATTCTCATTTATTCACGCCTACTAATGAGCCTTTTTATGGATTATTATAGACCCAAAAGTTAGAAAGATTTCTTTATAAATAATGACGAATTTTCATCTTGTTTCTCAGAATAAGTTTATTACGCGAGTTCTCTTAAAGTTTAACATCCACTTTGTGTTTTCTATAAAAACAAATTACTTTTTATTGGTATTTTCTCCGAAAACAAATTCATTATTATTATGTCGATAGAAAGCTACAAAATTATTGATATTATTAATGGAATTTATAGCGATCATTGCTCGTTACTTTCGTTGGTTATCACAAAGACTGTTTTTGAAATTTCTTTTACGTAAATAATCACCAGGAAATGCATTTAAAAAAAGACTAAATAGTTTCTGGGAGATTAATGTCTACTGTAAGCCGATTATTTAATTATGTGAAGGAAATTTTTCTCAAAACAACTTCTGTTTTCATCCTAAAACCAATTGTCTAAAGCTTATGGGAGAAATAAAAACTAACCAACCGGTTAATGGTGATATTACACTCTTCTCTTTTCTGACTGTCATTTGTAACACCATAATTCCCTGGTCTTATTTGATTACATGACTATTTTTATTGCAAAGTTTTCTCTATTGTCTGATACGTTACTATGGATTATCTGCTGTAATCTTCAGAGAAGTTAAATGGAAAATTTAAAAAAAACAGCCAGCAAACAATTTTCGCCACCATTAAGAAAATTTAGCTCTTAACTATCATCTTTGATCGAAAAACAAGAAATCCCCGGTGTGATACGCGCCTTTTAAGAAACTAAAATATACTCACATTTTGTTAAGTGTTTCTAATGATAAATTAAAGGAAAGGTTTTAGTTTGCTATGCAAATAGAACTGGTCGTGGAAGACAGCAGAGCAAGCCAGCAAGAGATAAGCCTTTTTTTTCTCTAGAACACAGAGAGAAATTAAAGTTATTCGTGGGATTTTAAATTGGCATTAATATGCCATAGAAGAGCGAACGGCGCAGAAACAAAGCAGTTTCCCCCTAAGATTCATGAAACTTTGAAACGAATAAACATGAAAATGAGATCACTTTACACACAATGAATTTAAAATAGCTAATTATTGCTATCGTGGGATTAAATAGATAATGCCTTTGACACATACTGTCTTTTATAAACAAAGCAAAACGACTTCAGTTGACTTTTATTATAGGGAAGTTCTGCTAGCAGCAGTTAAAAACAATTCCCAGCTAAATTTGGTCAGAAAGGAGAGTCAGGTTTCAAAAAGTAAAAAATTCCTCCAGGCATTAGCTGAGAACACTTCTTGCATTTAGAATTTCTAAAAGTTTTTCTTGACGTTTAAACAATACCAGAATACCAAACTCTTCTCCTACTGAAGAGTACCAGAAAGTTATTATCTAGAGACTTTTGTGGTTTACTTATACATTAAATACATGGTTTTTTGCTTTATTCACTCCATAATCAATAAATGTGAAGGAAAATTTGTTGTTTTTTGTATATTTTTGTTTTTAATTTTTTTTTAAATATTTTGAAAATATTTAGCATAAATTTCTTGCAATCATGAAGTGATAGTGAAGGAGAGCAGAGCACAATTAACATTCAGTCAAATAAATAAAATATTAAAACTCTAAACAAAGAAACTTTTATTCCTCTAAATAATGGAGTTTGTTGACACCACTTTATTAAATGATATAGAACATCATGGACTACAATTTTGTCAGAAACATTTCTGACGTAAACAACTTTTATTGATGCGAACAATACAAAAGAGTTTTTCAATGATAGAATTTTGGGGAGCTGTCTAGTAGATGGTGACGCGCAATAATACTTTGAATTACGATAAGAAAAGCTCTTTCTTCCCTTCTTTCTTTTTCAAATTCTTGCTTTAATTTTTCGATTTCTATTTCACTATTCTTGGTGTATGTGTGTGCATGTTTTTGTTAATAGCTATTTGTTGTAGGCAGATCATGATCTGCCAAAGGAAGCTGATATTCATGCTTCTTTTCGTCAAGAAGAAATCTTGTACTTCTCCAATGAAATATCCATGCTTTATTTCGTGCTCACAGAAAAAGTCAAGCTATAAAACGGATCGGTGTTTCAAATGCAGTACATACTCTAAAAAAATAATAAATAATAAACATTATATCACACTAAAATATCTATTTAAATAAATATTTATATAAAATTCTATGGAAAATTTTCTTCAATTATGAACATAAATATTTAGATAAACTTACAAACAAATGTCATTCTTATTTCTGCATTTTTTTCTTAGGCGATGAGCCCTGCATGATTTAAATGATTAATTTGAACTCAAAACGACCATGTAGTTACACATTTTGGTCCGCAGATGTCGCTAATCAACCAGGTGTAAATGGCACCCTGAAATTTCCGTGACAGTAGAAGACAGATTTAATTAACTTTTCTGGAATTATTTTAAATTGCAATTGAATGCATAAAGAGCTGAGAAAATTAAGAATGACTATCAGAGCTGAATAAATGCTGAAATATAAAAAAAAGATCCAAATGTCATTCAACTAGGAGAGCGTACATAAAAGGAGTTAATTTGCTTGAATAGTCTTTCCAACTCTATAATTTTGTAATGAAATATTTCTTTTACACAGCACTTAAAATGCAATCATTAGCAAATTGGAGAAGGAATAAATTATTTAATTCATGGATAAAGGGGTAAGTACGACAGGCTGTTAAAAAGTTCTGAGAACAGAGCATACAAGGCATAGATACAAAATTTGTTGTTGTTGTTGTTGTTATTTTTCAATGTATTCTCCTGAAGTTGAATATTGAAAAGGACCTGAACTTGAAAAAGTATTTAATATTGTCCATGAAAACATTTTAACAATAATATATGAGCATTTGGGAATGTCCAAAGTTTGTGCAAGATGGACTCCCAGAAACATTTCCATTCATGGAAAACAGAGGTCGAAGTCATCAAAAGAGAACTTAAAATTAATTCATTCTTGCTAATCCACACATATTTTTACCCGTTTGGTGACTGGTGATGAAACTTGGCTATAATTTGTAATCTAGAGTCCAAATCAGAAAGTATGCAATGGAACCACAAGGGATCTCCAACCCCAAAAAAGTTTCGAACCCAACCATCAGCTGGAAAAGAGTTGGGACACAAAAGGATTATTGTTAACAGATTACCTTTGCACCTAAAACAATAGTAAAAGAGGAATATTATGTCAGCCTTGTTTCAAATTGCATAAAGCGCTGAGGTAAAAAAAAAAAAAGTTGAAGAAATATTGTCAGTCTCTCCATGGGTGACTTCGAGTGGTGCTGGCGGCTCTTGGTCGTTACTGTCCTTTTCTTTCTCACGATATCCTCCAGCTCGATGTGAGTCCAATCTATGATCCCGAAGGAGTATGTTAGCACTGGGACTGCAATTATCATTATTATATATTTTTATTATTATTATATTTAATGAACAGTTGTTTATTTGAAGTGCAAGTTTATGATATCTGATCCAAACCGATAAGGATATCTGATTCTATTCTAATATTTGATTTGAGTGATACAAGCGCTTAATCACACTTCCTTCATGAGATATTTCTTTGAAATCCTGTCGCTTGTTATGATTTAGATTGTTTAAAATAATCTTCTAGTCATTCTTTTATGAACATCAATAAAATCGCGTACATTTTGAGTTCCTTTCATATGTTTGCAGTTAAAGATCAAACTCAATCTCCCCACCACCCACAGAATTTCCTTCCTTTTGATAGAAATAGAAAATAACATCATTTCCTCACTAATCTTCTAATTCTACATTCTAAAGTGGAGAGAGATTGTGGGAATGGGCTTCATCTGATAAAGCAGTCGTGTTTGTCAATTTTTTTTTCTAGAATGTGGTTAGCTAAATCTAAATTAATGTACACAGTAATGTTGTTGCTTAGATGTGCAGCTGGCTATACTGTCAGGGTGATTTATAACTCACTGAATGATAGATAGAGATGTTGATGGAACAGTTCTGGTCATTACCTTAGCACGGTATTCTTTATTGCGGCTTTTTTTCCCTTCTCTTTTCTTTTCTTTTGATTTTCTATGAACGCACAGTACCATTCCATCTATAAGGCGGTATTAAGATAGATTACCATCCCTGCATTGTACTCTCATAATGCCTCATTCTGATCATACTGGGTGATAATTCATTGTGCATAGGAAAGCTGTTAGCTAGATGTAGGCAAGGAGTTGTGGCAACTGTGATTGTGATGGATTATGCAAAACGGACATTTAATCTCAATTGCTAGAAGCTTTGATTTGCTGAAATAATTATAATCCGTATAACAGAAATTGTACGGATTATAATTTATAATTA